>NW_015173146.1:200296-206108 GCF_001447785.1 Gekko japonicus | reverse complement strand
GGCGAGGCCCCGAGCACCGTCCACATAGCTGCGCTGCCCAAGCGGCGGTGTGGCTTGTTTTTTTTTTAAAAAAAAAAATTGGCTTTGCGCATGTGCATATGCACATGGCCGAATCACTGCTCCCACTGGGACTCGCTGTACACCCTTATTTCTGCAGCCTCCACTGAATAGCGAGCAAAATTAACCAGTGACATACAACCAAGCACTGGAGTCTATATGTGCGCTTGAACATTTATACATTGAATTTATTCAGCGCAGGGGTGCTCATGCGCACAATGGCAGAAGCTTGAGGGGAAAAACACTCACAAGATAGATGTTCAGATGACCTAATTGCAATCATTGCAAGAGACGGCTGTCCAGATTGGCAAAATCGCGGATTCCAAGCGCAAATATCCAGAAAGTACTTGATTTTCCAGGTGTAGGAAAACTCGCTAGGGAACTGGGAGGATTGCGCGAGTGAGCCCACTTCGGTGCGGGCGACGGATGTGGCCGTCATAAGAACATAAGAGATGCCAATGTTGGATCAGGCCAAAGGCCCATCCAGTCCAACACTCTGTGTCACACAGTGGCCAGAAATACCAGTGCCATCAGGAGGTCCACCAGTGGGGCCAGGACATTAGAAGCCCTCTCACTGTTGACCCCCCCAAGCACCAAGAAGACAGAGCATCACTTGCCCCAGAGCCCCTATCTATACCTTGTGGCTAATAGCCACGGATGGACCTCTGCTCCATATGCTTATCTAATTGAAATTAATCATAGAAAATTTTTACAAAAATTTGTACAAGCAGGAGACGCATAATATTAGCGATATACAGGAATATATACTGAAAAAAGAAAGTTGTAAATTTGATGAAAGATTTAAAGGTATTTTAAATGAGAATATCATGATGTGTGAGATAGTGGAGGCTATTAAAAAAAAAAAGAAAAAAACACCAGGAACCGATGGGATACCAGTAGAGACCTATCAAATCTTTGAGGATCAAATTAGCTTGCCATATAAAGACTTACTACAAAGCATTAGGTCAGGAGGGAAATTACCGGATTCTTGGACCCAAGCAGTGATTACATTAATTCATAAAACAGATACTGATAGTAAGGATATTAAAAATTACAGACCGATATCTCTCTTAAATGCGGATTACAAAATATTCGCTAATATACTGGCGACAAGGTTCAAAACCGTACTAGCGCAGGTTATACACCAGGACCAAGCGGGATTCCTGCCAAAAAGACAGATTAAAAATAATGTGCGAACAATTATAAACGTAATAGAATATTATGAGAGCCACTCGGAGAAAAGTATGGCACTAATGTTTATGGATGCCGAAAAGGCATTTGACAACATATCATGGGATTTTATACTCCAGAAGTTAAAGATATGGGATTGTGGGCCGTATTTTGAAACAATGATAAAGGCCATATATAGTAAACAAACCGCGAGGGTGATTATAAATGGAGAGGTGACTTCAGATATCGCAATTCAAAAAGGAACGAGGCAAGGATGTCCACTGTCCCCGCTACTATTCATTTTTGCCCTGGAAACACTAAATGATATTGTAAGAAATGATCCACTTGTTCATGGTCTTAAAGTGCAGGGAGAAGTTATTAGCATACGCAGATGATATAGTGTTTATAATGGAAGACCCTGTAAGCTCAATCGGACACTTACTGGAAAGTATCAAGCAATTTGGAGAAGTAGCGGGGTTGAAAATTAATAGAGGGAAAACAAAAATAATAACCAAAAACTGTACAGCCAATACCATAAAAGAAATCCATCGATTAACGGAAATAGAAATAGTTAAGAAATTTAAATACCTAGGGATAACCATAACAAATAAAAACATCACGCTGATAGAGGATAATTACGACAAGTTACTGGAAGAAATCAGAAAAGACCTACAGAAATGGAAAAAATTGCAGATATCACTGATGGGGAGAATAGCCTCAATTAAAATGAACATACTTCCCAAATTCCTGTTTTTAACGCAAAATGTCCCGGTGCTGAGAAACCTACAAATCTTTGCTGAACTGGATAGAACTATAAAAAAATTCATAAGGTACCCCAAAAGAGCAAGAATTAAGTTAAAAACCCTACAGGATACTAAGGAAAAAGGAGGGTTTGGGTTGCCTGACTGGAAAGTATATTACCAAGCATCAGCCTTGAGCTGGATCAAGGACTGGATTAACTTCAATAATATCAGAAACTTGAAACTAGAAGGCCATGACTTGAAAATGGGGTGGCATGCCTACTTATGGTATGGCAAAGATAAAGTGCATTACAACTTTAAGCATCATATTTTAAGAGGAGCTCTGATGTGGGTTTGGAACGGAATTAGAGATAGATTCTATGATAGGACACCAAGATGGGTGTCACCACTGGAGGCTTTCGTTAAACCATCACTGGTTAAGGCAGGTGACAGAGAAAGCTATAACACTTTGCTAGATAAAAACAATAAATTAAAATCAAAAGAGAGGCTGCTATCCCAACATGAGATCGATCTATCCTGGTGGGAAATAACACAACTAAATTCGAGGTACTCTATGGATGTGAGAGTAGGATTCGAAGAAGGTGAGTCGCAACTAGATAAAATCTGGGCCTCAAGCAGCGATAAGATGGTCCAGAAGCTATACAAATTGTTATTAAGTGAACGGTCCCAAACAGAGATCACTAATAAGGTAATGGAAAGCTGGGCAAAAGATATTGGGCATAATATAACGATAGAAAACTGGATTAAAACCTGGAAGTCACTAAACTACACGAGAAGTACGAATTATAAGGAAAACATATATAAAATATACCACAGATGGTACTGGTCTCCAGATAGGTTAGCTAAATGTAACCCATCTCTACCTAGAAATTGCTGGAAATGTAATAATAATGTTGGTACTTTCTTTCATATGTGGTGGCGATGTACAAAAGTACAGGAATACTGGAAGATGATACAAAGTATAATCTTGGGAATAACTAATGTTAAAATTGACTTGACTCCGGAAATTGTACTACTAAATATGTTGCCGGTAAACTATAAGTTAAAAGATAAATACATGATTATATATATACTCACTTCTGCAAGAATGTTATTAGCCAGGTATTGGAAACAAGAGTATATCCCAAAACAAGAAGAATTAATATATAAATTACTTGATTTGGCAGAGATGGACAAACTAAGCCTTATCCTTCATGGGAAGGATGAGAAAATATTTGCTGAAAGATGGGGGCGTCTATATGATTGGATTAATGCAAGTGGGTAAGGCTCCATAGTAGTAGTAAGAAAGATATATGGATTGTGGAATATTGTATTTTGTGAAAATGAAAATAAAGATAACATATGCTTATCTAATTCCCTTTTGAAGCCGTCCATGCTTGTAGCCGCCACCACTTCCTGTGGCAGTGAATTCCATGTGTTAATCACTCTTTGGGTGAAGAAGGACTTCCTTTTATCCGTTCTAACCCGACCGCTCAGCAGTTTCATGGAGTGCCCACGAGTTCTTGTATTGTGAGAAAGGGAGAAAAGTACCTCTTTCTCTACCTGCTCTTTCCCATGCATCATCTTGTAAACCTCAATCATGTCACCCCTCAGTCGTCATTTCTCCAAGCTAAAGAGCCCTAAGCGCTTTAACCTTTCCTCATAGGGAAAGTGTTCCAACCCCTTTCTCATTCGAGTTGCCCTTTTCTGTACTTTTTCCAAAGCTATAATATCCATCTGATCAGCAATTTTAAATGTAAGAGGGGACAGCGGTGAAACCCCATCAAAGTGACCATGTGACCACAGCCCTACATTCAAGTCCAGAAGCACCTTAGAGACCAAAAAGATTTTGGAGAGGTACGGGCTTCTGCGAGTCAAAGCTCCCTTCATCAGATATGTCTCGAACACTCATCCCCCAAAAAATCTTGTTGGTCCTGAAGGTGCAACTGGATTCAGATCTAGCTAATCTTACCAGCTAGTATTCAAAGAAGGCACCGGTGAGAATCTCTTCCGCCATCAACTGCACAAACTTCCACAACCACCTGAAGTTCCCACCTCTTGCTGCGGGTCTCCACTTTACGTGGTACACCAGAAGTGTGGGCCACTCGCAAATTCTCTGCAGGCACTGCTCTGCACACACGTGAAGCAGTTTGGGGAGGGGAGCAATGATGGGGGGAATAAAGCCCCCCCACACACATACGTTTCCAAATTGGTCTCCTTTTTGTCAGTTTTAGGGGGCAGGTCTGTACAATGGCCAGTGAGACTTTAATTTGAACATGATGGTACCCATAAAGTAATAAAAATCCTCCGCGCAGTGCGGAAAGGGCGGTGGGGAGGGAGAGGTCTGAAGAAGAGGCAATGGAACCATCTCAGACAGGGAGTTCTGCAGCAGCTGAGGACCGCCACACCTTGAAGCAGTCCAGCTCTGGCCCTCACCTTCTCCAAGTTGCTCTCGGAGCAGAAACAAGCAGAAATCTCTCAGAGCGAACAGACAAGCAGTGAGTGCAGAGTCCATTTCCTGCAGGAGCGTACAGGAGCGGAGCTCCGACAGTAAAGAGCCCAGGGGGCGGGCACATGCAACAAGCCCCACCCCCTGCTCCCAGCAGCACTCAGTCAGAGAAAGAAGCAGCCAGGTAAGTTGCAGAGCCCCCCTGGCCCCCCCCCCGGTCCAAGACAGTCCAGTGGCACCTTTAAGAACAAGGTTTATTCAGGTACAAGCTCTCCCTCCTCTGTGAGGACAGAGCTGCACGTTCCACCCCCCAATAGCTAGCAATCCAAAACAGTCCAGTGGAGCCTGGTGGGTGTTGCCTTCTGACACACTTCCAGTGATGTCAGGGGGTGTGGCATATGCAAATAAATTATGCTAATGAGTTATGCTAATGAGCTCCTGCACCTCTTTTTCTATGAAATGACCTCTGTGTGTGTGTGTGTGTGTGTATAAACATGCACAAGCAGATTTAAAAATATATCAATTTGGCACTCTCAAGTCAAGGGGTCTGTGGCATATGCAAATAAGTTATGCTAAATCAATTTGGCACTCTCAAGTCAAGGAGTAGAGCTGCAAATTCACATCTAGGTAAACAGAGATCACATTTTTAGCAGCCTGTCTGCCAGGTCCATAACTCTTACTCATTTGCAGCCTGGCCACTTAGAGGCAATTTTTAGCCAGCTCAGGTGAGGGCTGACGTGTGAGTAACTGAGGGCTGAAAGTGGGGCAGAGAAGTCACCCATTTTTGCCCTGCTTCAGCCACCCACACGGCATAAACTGGGGCAGACCCTCGGAAGTCATCCCTTTTCTCCAGAGGAACAGATCTCTGTATTCTGGAGCGCAGCTGTAATTCTGGGAGAGCTCCAGGCCCCCACTGGAGGTTGCCAAGCCTATTTGGGTCCCAAAGGGATGGAGCTTGCATTGAGCTTCCCTGCGGACACAGAGGTCCCATGCAACAGAGAGACCTGGAAGTCTCTTTTGCTCTATACAAAATAAAAATCTGGTTTGACTTTAACTTTAGCCATTTTGGTGTCGTGGTTAAGTGCACGGACTCTAATCTGGGAGAACCAGGTTTGATTCCCCACTCCTCCACTTGCACTTGTCTGGATGACCTTGGGAAAGCCCTAGTTCTGACAAGAGCTGTCCTTGAAAAAGAGCCATTTCTGTCAGAGCTCTCTCAGCCCTGCCTACCTCACAGGGTGTCTGTTGTGGGGAGGGGAAGGAAAAGGAGTTTGTAAGCCGCTCTGAGACTCCCTTGGGTAGTGAAGGGCCATGGGGTATAAATCCAATCTCTTCTTCTCTTCTCTCTTCTTCTTTCCATTTTCTTCAGCCAGGGAGGATCAGAACTTTCCATTAA
>NW_015173146.1:183181-200281 GCF_001447785.1 Gekko japonicus | reverse complement strand
GTTCAGCAGAGAGCCAGGGGCATTGATCCAGGAGATCATTAAAAAAGAGACAGCAGTGATAGGAGAAAATAGAACAGGTGGGCCTTTGACAAAGGAGACGAAGCATTATTATTATTATTTTTACAAACAATCCCACAAATGGGGGGGAAACCCCCAAAACACATACTATAAAGGGTACAAAACAGAAAGGAATTTGCCAAGCAGCGAAGGTCCCCTTTGCAAAAGGAAGAAATACCGGGAGACCCCGGGAATGGGTCAGACCCCCGCCCTGCTTAATGCATTTAAAAGACAGGAAGGACCCCAAAGCTACCATCTCCGGACTCTACGTTAGCTTGGGGAGGCAGCAGGAGAGGTCTGAAGCAGCCCTCAAACTTTGCAAAAGTCTCACGCCGCCCTCCGCCCTTTCCTCTTTCAGGCCTGGCTGTGACTGACAATATAGCCCCCTTTAGTCTCCAGCTATGTGTGTCCGTCTCCCCACCCCCCAACCTTTGTGCCCCGTCCTCTCCGGCCCGGGCAGGCCTGACTGAACAGACACAGCTGCCTTTCAAGATGGCCTCTCGGGACTCCCCTTTCCCCGGGCCCATGAAAGGAACTACTGTAAATAAAAGGGGCCTCGCTGACCTGCCCATTGTCTCCCCGCCCGACCCCGGGCATTCGGGCTACTGTAAGAGCCAGCCCCGCACAAAGGCCCCCTTCAGGGACACCTCTGAGAGCGAGGCCCACGTGGGGAAAAGCCACGCTGCCAGGAGACGCAGCATTGAGGGCGGCTGTGAAGCATCCAGCATCCTTCCTTGGTGCTGAGTTGGGAGGCTAAACGCCGGCATTCTGGTGGGAAATGCCCAGAGTAGCCCAGACACACCCCGCTTCTTGTGGGTTTGACCTCGACAAAGGTTTGCCTTTGGCTGTCCACAGAACTGACCTTTCTGAGTGATCAGAACATTCAGCGTAATGAAAATGATCACGATTTGCCAGCTTGCTGGGCAAGACTAAGGCTGCCCACCTTGGCGGGGAGGGCGGGGTATAAATCAAATAAATAAATAAACCTCCAGGAGGGCACTGGAGTTCTCCTAGTGTTACATCTGATGCCCAGGCTACACAGATCAGTTCCCCTGTAGGAAATGGCAGCTTTGGAAAGCAGACTCTATGGTTTGCCATAGAGTCTAGGAGAAACACAAGTCCTAGAGTGGCACCACATCCCCTCTGAGGTCCCCTCTCACCCCAAACTCCACCCTTCCCATGCACCACCCCCAAATCTCCAGGAAACTGTGGTTAGCAACCCTAGGCAAGACCCAGATTGGTTTTCTGAAGGAAGGAGCAGTGTGGTAAAGAGAAGAAGAAGAGATTGGATTTATACCCCGCCCTTCACTACCCAAGGGAGTCTCAGAGCGGCTTACAAACTCCTTTCCCTTCCCCTCCCCACAACAGACACCCCATCAGGTAGGTGGGGCTGAGAGAGCTCTGACAAAAATGGCTCTTTTTCAAGAACAGCTCTGACAGAACTATGGCTTGCCCAAGGCCATCCAGTAGGTGCAAGTGGAGGCGTGGGGAATTAAACCCAGTTCTCCCAGAGTCGAGTCCGCGCACTTAAGCACTACACCAAACTGGACACTTGAATGGCTGAGAAAAAGAATTCCCATCAGCTGCATGAAGGGAAGGCACACAAAGTGGAAGAGCAAAAATGACACGTTTTCTTCCCTCACCCCTTTGGCTGGAGTTCTGAAGTTCGGAGTCAGAGGGATGGTTCAGGCAGTTACGGCAAATCGAGAAAGGACAGTGACGAGCCGGCCCGGGCTCCAGCGTCCTTTTCCAGAGCCACGACTCAGCCCCGAAACATGAAACAATCCGCCAAAAAGAGTACCTGAGCATGTGCAGAGTACCTTGCTCTCAAGACTAGGGTTGGACTACATACATGAATGCCTGTGGTTTGAATGTCAGCAGCTGAAGGTGTAAACCAGCTCCTTCGGCCAGTTCCATGTTTTAGGGGATGTGAGCCTTTGGTGCCTGGTCCTTGGGGGGAAGTCGGTCACACCAGGTGAGCCCTCACTTGGGGGGGGGGTGTTGTTCGTCAAGTGACCACGCAAGTGTGAAGCAGCCCTAAACAACACAGAGTTGCCAAATCCAGGTTGGGAAATTCCTGCAGCCTGGGAGGGGGGGGTGCAGTTTGGGGAGGGGAGGGACCCCAGTGGAGCGTAATGCCACGGAGCCCGCTTTCCAAAGCAGCCCTTTTCTCCTGGGAAATCGATCTTGATCATTTGGAGATCAGTGGCCATTTTGGGAAATCTCGAGGCCCAACCAGTGCGAGCCCACTGAGTAGCAGCAAATCTCACTCACACACTTGTGGAACACCCAATTCCAGCAGAGAGGATGAAGCATGCACATTACCTTGAGCCATGCGCATTACCTTGAGCCATGCGCCTTTCGTGTTCGGGAATCAAACCCTGCCTCGGAAGCTCTCCATGTCCCATTCAATGCTCCCTCTTAGCTGTGGAGTCTTGTGAGCAAAAATTCTGCTTTCTGAGCTACTGGCATTAGAGTTGTGAGTGAGCAGTTTGGCCACTGGATCAATGAGTTTGCTCTGGAGCCCTCCTCCCTGAGCTGAGTGTGTGAGCCAGAGGCCAAAAAACTGTGAGCTAGCTCACACTAACTCAGCTTAGAGGGAACACGGGTCCCATTCCTCATCTCCAGCTCCCAGCGGCTTCCTCGGGCTCCCTTGCTGTCCACGGCATGGCGGCGTGTGCCTGCAACCCGGCCGCGCAACACCTGCCCTGCAAGCGGCACGTTCCAGCCCGTCTCTAAATTATCTCCAGGGGAGGCTGCTGCGGCTTTTACTCCGCTAAATAATGCATTTTCAGGCCCTAATTAATGCGAGGGAAAGGATGATATACATTTCTCCATTGCTTTAAGTTACATCTGGTTAGACACTGAGAGAAGAGCAGCCTCCAGCTAAAGGGTCAGATAAGCTAAAAATCAATAGGAGCAACGGGCTGAGAATCCTTTAAATCAGAAGGCCCCGCTGCTTCCACACTCTCCCTCCAGCAAGGCGGAAGGAGGGAGGAGAGAGAGGGGCAGAAAGAGCCGCTGATCCGTCAGAGCCCTGGCCGCGGAAGTCCTCCTGGCAGAAGACTCAGGTGGACAAGCTCCCCTCCCACCTGGTGCCACCCCCAAAAGAGCCAGTGGTGGTGGTGGTGGGGGAATGGGGGTGACCCTGAGTGGCCAAGTCTGGGTGAACATGTAAGGAAGGCTCCCTTCAACTGGCCACTGGCCACCAAAGCCAGTGTTTAATCCTCTTGACAGGCAGCTGCTCTCCGTGGTCTCTGGCAGAGGAGGAAGAGGTAGGAGATGGAGATGGAGGAGGAGGTGGAGAAGAAGAGGAGGAGGAGGAGGAGGCTTTCCCCCTCCCCACAACAGACACCCTGTCAGGTAGGTGGGGCTGAGAGAGCTCTTGACAGAAACGGCTCTTTTTCAAGGACAGCTCTTATCAGAACCACAGATTGCCCAAGACCATCCAGCCAGATGCAAGTGGAGGAATGGGGAAATCAAACCCGATTCTCCCAGATTAGAGTCCGCGCACTTAACCACTACACCAAAGAAGAAGAGGAGGAGGAGGAGCTTGGATTTATACTCCACCCTTCACTCTGAGACTCAAAGCGGCTTACGATCTTCTTTCCCTTCCCCTCCCCACAACAGACACCCTGTCAGGTAGGTGGGGCTGAGAGAGCTCTTGACAGAAACGGCTCTTTTTCAAGGACAGCTCTTATCAGAACCACAGATTGCCCAAGACCATCCAGCCAGATGCAAGTGGAGGAATGGGGAATCAAACCCGGTTCTCCCAGATTAGAGTCTGCGCACTTCACCACGACACCAAACGGGCCCTTTCACACCACTTACTACTTGACCCTTCTAACTGGAGATGCTGAGAACTGAACCTGGGACCTTCTGCATACGAAGCAGGAGCTTTACTAACTGGGGTTGGGTAGCATGCAGAAGAGCCCAGGTTCCCTTGAAATTACATGCTGGATATGTGCCCATGTCCAACTTGAACTGAGGGGGAGGGGGAGAGACCGGGCCTCCAAAGTCCCGCTCTGCCATGAGGCAACATGGAGCAGCCATGGGGCCCCCAGTTCAGTGGAAGAGCCTCTCTTTTGAGTGCAGAAGGTCACGAGTTCAAGCCCTCGCATCTCCAGAAGGGTCAGATAATAGGTGATGTGAAAGACCTCTGCCTGAGATCCTGGAGAGCCGCTGCCAGTCTGAGTAGACAAGACTGGTCTTGATAGGCCAAGGGTCTGATTCAGTCTAAGGCATCTTCACAGGGGCCAAGCCAAGCACATTGAAGACATCAAGAAGGGCAACAAAGAACGAAACAGACCAATGGTGCAATACCGTCTCAAGAAGAAGGTCAGTACTTGCAGAAGATACGAGGCCTCTGTTACCAATCTAGCATGATCCAGATTAGTTGCCGGGTGCCACAAGCCTACTGTTGCCAACTTCCAGGCAGGGTCTGGGGATATCCAGGAATTGCAACAGATCTTTAGACTACAGAGACCAGTTCCCCATGAGAAAATGGTGACTTTGGACGGTGGCCTCTAGGGCGTTATACAACACTGAGATCCGTCTCTCCCTTCCCCCAAATCTCCCCTCCCCAGTCTGCACCCCCAAATCTTCAGGAACTTCCCAACCCAGAGTCGGCAACCCCAAGCCCCAAACAAGAGGTGGAAAACTGTGCAGAAGTTAAATAGGTACTGGTAAAGGGTAAAGGTTTTCCTTGCTCGAAAGCTAGTCGAATCCAACTCTACGGGGCGGTGCTCGTCTCCATTTCCAAACCAAAGAGCCAGCGCTGTCCGAAGACATTTCCATGGTTATGTGGCCGGCATGACTAGACGCCAAGGCACACAGAACGCTGTTACCTTCCCACTGAAGCGGTATCTGTTTATATACTTGCAATTTCTTGCTTCCAAACTGCTACGATGGCAGGAGCTTGGACCAGAGACGGGAGCTCACTTTGTCACACGACACTCGGGTTTCGAACCGCAGAATTACAGGCCTTCTGGTCTGCAGCTCACCTTCTTAATGTCCCTTTTAATAGGCGCTATAGTCTATTTAATGGTTTGCATATAACCTTTGGATCAAAATGAAAAGAAAAAACGGCAGAAATTGTGTTTGTGCCATATACTAGCCTTGATTATATACTATTGCATTTTAACAACATGGTCAGGCAGCAGGAGTTGTCCTCGACGAAGCAAGATCAAGATGGGTAGAGCTGTCTTAGTCTGTCTGTAGCAGTAGAAAAGAATGAGTGTCCAGGAGCCCCTGAAAGACTAACAAAATTTCTGGCAGAGGATGCGCTTTTGTAAATCACTGTCCACTTCTTCCGAAGAAGTGAGCGGTGACTCAACAAAGCAAGTGTAGCAAGCCCAGGCTTGCCTCTGGAGCTTAGCAATTGCAGAAAAAAGGAGAAGGAATGCAGAAACTAGCGTCTTGAAAATCAAAAAATAAAAAACCTTTGCTCTCCGAAGCTGCCCTTTTTTCCAGGGGAAGAAGAGAAGAAGACGATGACAAGATTGGATTTATACCCCGCCCATCACTACCCGAAGGAGTCTCAGAGCGGCTGGAGTCTCAGAGCAGCTTACCATCTCCTCTGCCTTCACCTCCCACAACAGACACCCTGTGATGAGGCAGGTGGGGCTGAGAGAGCTCTTTTGAGATTTGCTCATGAGAGAACAGCTCTGAAAGAACTTGTCACAGACCCAAGGTCACACCAGCAGCTGATCACCATAGTCTGGAGGCAGTGTTCCCTCTGAGTTTTTTTAGCTTTCAGCTCACAGATTTTTGTCTTTGCTCAGGAAGGGTGGCTCCAGAGCCAAACTAATTTATGCAGTAGCCAGATTGCTCACAAAGTAGAATTTTTGCTCGCAAGACTCCACAGCTTAGAGGGAGCATTGCCTGGAGGGCAGTCGTAACTCCAGAAGAACTCTAGGCCTCACCTGGAGGTTGGCATCCCAAGGCCTGCACCACAACCACAAGCCTTTGGAGCCCCGAGCAAGGAGGAAAGAGGTCTTGCAACCACGTCAGCAGCTAACTGGAACTGGAACGGGTCGTGAAAAGGGAAAACAACACTGAGATAGGATCATCTGTTCTGTTTGTCGTCCTATTCCTCGGGTACAAAGCACGGCAGTGGGATGAACTTTTCGTTTGTGGCGACGTGTGATGCGGGCAGTGTGGTTGGCAAAGCGCAGCCTTTCATCGCAGGCAGCTCCTGACAGTTGTCACCCCTTTCAGCTCTGCCACAAAGGCCACAGATGAGCGAGGACCTGCTCCGGGTGACGCCGACGCAGCCTCAACTGAGCGAGAGCTGCCTCCCGCGCCGGACATTTGGACCTTCTGATGATAAGAAGATGCACTGGGTTCCCACCGAATCCACCACAGATAAAGGGGGCTGGCTGGCTGGCAGTAGCTGCTGGTGGGCCCATAATGTGCGAGAGCTTTAATCCAAGCAAACAGAGAGGTGCCCCCCCCGGGGGGGGCCTTGTCCCAGGAAAGGTGCAAAAAATAAATACCCCTCAACACACACCTGGTATTAGGGTTGCCAGTCTCCAGATGGAACCTGGAGGTCTTAGAACATAAGAGAACATAAGAGAAGCCAATGCTGGATCAGGCCAACGGACCATCCAGTCCAACACTCTGTGTCACACAGTGGCCAAAAATACTAGGTTCCATCAGGAGGTCCAGCAGTGGGGCCAGGACACTAGGAGCCCTCCCACTGTTGCCCACCCCCAAGCACCAAGAATACAGTGCATCACTTGCCCCAGACCAAGAGTTCCTATCTATACCTTGGGGCTCAGAGCCACCGATGGACCTCTGCTCCAGATATTTCTCCAATTCCCTCTTATAAGAACATAAGAGAAGCCAATGCTGGATCAGGCCAATGGACCATCCAGTCCAACACTCTGTCACACAGTGGCCAAAAAGACCAGGTGCCATCAGGAGGTCCAGCAGTGGGGCCAGGACACTAGAAGCCCTCCCACTGTTGCCCCCCCCAGCACCAAGAATACAGAGCATCAGGAACCGAGTTCTTGAGTACGAAAAAGCGCCAGCGGGAAACTTCCATTTTTATCATGCATACACACTTTCCAAGGAGGGGAGGGTGGAGAGAAGGAGGGCGAATCATTTCAAAACCGTAAGGTGCCCAGTGGTTAAATCAGTTCTCTGAATACCTGCCGTTTCACAAGTTTTCAACTTTCACACTCCCAGATTAGCAGAACCTGTCCTTAAAGAAAGTCACGTTTGAGAAACAGACTCATATGTGCCACGCATGCGCCTGGGTATTGATGTCACCTGTGGTTATGAGGAGGGCTGACTCACACTTCCTGCCCCACACTCCTCCCTCCTCTGATCGGCTATGAATAATTTGCAAAGGGGGTGGTGGTGGAAAAGGCCGTGGACAAGCAGCCACGAATACAGACGGCAACCTCGCTTTGGAACGAGGTCAGCGCCAGTGTTCCCTCTAAGCTGAGTTAGTGTGAGCTAGCTCACAGTTTTTTAGCCTCTGGCTCACCCTTTTTTGTCTTAGCTCAGGAAGGAGGTCTCCAGAACAAACTAATTTATGCAGCAGCCAAATTGCTTCCTCACAACTTTAATGCCAGTAGCTCACAAAGTAGGATTTTTGCTCACAAGACTCCACAGGTTAGAGGGAGCATTGGTCAGTGCCATCTCACACTGAGCAGAACAGGGTTGCCAACCTGGGTAGGGACATTCCTGGAGGTTTGGGGGTAAAGCTTAGGAAGAAGTCATAGAGGCCAGCCTCCAAAGCAGCCATTTTCTCCAGGGGAACTGAACTCTGTCACCTGGAGATCAGCTATGATTCCATGAGACCTCCAGGTCCCACCTGGAGGTTGGCAACCCCAGCAACAGTATGTGCCATGCCACTTGGTACCTATGCTAAGTGAGAGCAAACCTAGGGGAGCCAAATGCTCATAACTTCTACAGCCCTGTAGCAAACTGGTATTAACCTGGGGCCCTTATAGATTTGGGGGGGGGGTCTTTAAGGCCAGCTACTGCATTCCGAGCTCAAGCGACACAGCCGTGAAGATATTCGGAAGCCCTATCTGCTGCACTCTGGTTTTCAAGACACATTTTTTGGTGCACGTCTCGGAATTAAAATACTTCCCAGTTCCTAGAACTGGGCCATTTGGTCCACACAATGAACAAAACAGCATATTAAGTTAAACTTCGCTGACCTGAAAGTGGTGCCAGATGTCTTAGGGGACGGCCTACACAGTGTAAAAAGGCACAGAGGTTAGTGGGGGGGGGAGCTGAGAACTGGAAGATCCATTCACGACGAGCCACTCATCAATAGGAGGCACGACGGGCTGGCTGGATTCCAACCAAAACTGAAACACAACTTTGTCTTTGACATCATCTCGCCAGAGAAAGAGTTCAGCGCTAGAAAGATGGACACGGTGTGGTTCTCACCTAACCGCACTTTCATATTACATCCGATTTTGTTGTCAATAACCTACGCAGACGACTGCATCCTTACCAACTACGCTGAGGGGCTGGTCACCTTTTCCCTGCAAGTCCCAGAATTCAGAAGCGCAACTCATACAATGTTATACATGCAAAAGTTGCACTAGTGGATTGTTGTTGCTTTTTGCCCAACAAAGATCACAAAGAACAATACAGCAGACTTTGTATTGTTTCTTGTTTGCTTCCCGGTACAATAAACTCCTTAAGGAGATACCCGAGTTCTTTAAATAGTTGAAAGAGGAATCTGCAAACATTGGGCAGCAAAGTTATCGTGCGGCACGTAAATGAAGTAGCCCTGCAAGGCAGGCGATGAAACTGAAGATGGGGAGGGGCGTTTCCCTGCCATTCAAGTCGAATTTTGGACACCTCTGTAGGGGGCGGGAGGGTGGGGAGAATGCTTATGTATAAGGATCAAAAAGCAGGCACAGACCAACAATATAGAGAAAGATATTGCACTTAAAAAAAAAGTGTAGATAGATTGATATATTCTATCTCTTTATCACTTTCTACAACTTTCACATATTTAAGTAATTTAAATACAGTAAATGTGCAGCAGATTCACTGCATTAAATTCTAATAATATTCCAGGTTATACATTAAGAAACCCTTTTGGGGGTATAACACAGGAATACAATCCTGCATCTGAATATATAATCGCACACACCTCGCTACCGCCAAATTTGCAAATAAGAATCGGGGCTATTTATAATTCACACTTCTGGGCACCCAGTCGTCACCGGTCCGTCCTCCCTTAGATCTTTCTGTCAATCTGAGGTTATTGGCACCTCGATGCTTCCCTTTCTTTATCGGCAAAACGTGGCATTTAAACAGGTAATCGGCTTCTCATACATGGCTAAGCAGACCCTAAGGGTTATCAGCGTGGCTGATATGTACTCAGATAAAAACGACAAATCTTGTGTACCGACAGGATCCAGAAACAACCGCATCTCCAGCGGCCACTATTTTTTCATTCCTGCCAGCTGCAAGCGAAACGTCTCGAGGGACCAACAGAAACAACCAACAGTCCTGGGGAGACTGGAGCAACATTTAAGTCAGGGGTGTCGAACTCATTTGTTATGAGGGCCGGATCTGACATAAATGAGACTTTGTTAGGCCGGGTCATGTGTGTCCTAGAATGTAATGCCAGATAGCGGAGATATAAACTTTATAAATGATACAAACACAAAGGAGGGTTTTTTTTAAACTTAAAATAAAATCATGCTCAAAACATTAGCACTCCTGCAATATTTTGTTTATTTAACAGTGTCTGATAACTAACACCTCTTGCTCTGATTTATTGCAACAAAATGTCTCTGCTGTTGCAGTCTTGAGTATGCTGTTCGGGTGTGTATCTGTAAGCTGCAAACCTACGATGATGCAGCAGCAGCATAACTGGAAGAAGAAGCAGAAGGCAGCCAGTTCCCACTGCGAGCCTGATAGAAGCCCTCTGGGGGCCTGATCCAGCCCCCAGGCTGCATGTTTGACACTCCTGATTTAAGTGTTTTGGTCAGGGATGCTCAACGAGCTACCCACCAACTTCTTTCCTGGTGGTGGCCAAATGTTTTTAGAAAGTGGGTGAGGCCAGGGGGTGCATTTGCCCAGCAAGGCTTTTTGATTGGCCACTGGAGATTTGATTGGCTGAGCAGAGTTTTCAAAATGTTGTTTTAAGAACATAAGAGAACATAAGAACATAAGAGATGCCAATGTTGGATCAGGCCAATGGCCCATCTAGTCCAACACTCTGTCACACAGTGGCCATCAGGAGGTCCACCAGTGGGGCCAGGACACCAGAAGCCCTCCCACTGTTCCCTCCCCCAAGGACCAAGAAGACAGAGCATCCCTTGCCTCAGACCGAGAGTTCCTATCTATACCTTGTGGCTAATAGACACTGATGGACCTCTGCCCCATAGGCTTATCCAGTTCCCTCTTGAAGCCGTCCATGCTTGTAGATGTCGCCACTTCCTGTGGCAGTGAATACCATGTGTTCATCACTCTTTGGGTGAAGAAGGACTTCCTTTTATCTGTTCTAACCCGACTGCTCAGCAATTTCATGGAGTGTCCACGAGTTCTTGTATTGTGAGAAAGGGAGAAAAGTACTTCTTTTTCGACCTGCTCTAACCCATGCATAATCTGGTAAGCTTTGGTAGAAGCTGCCACCACGATGCAAGGCTATTCACTGTGTGGCCAAAGGTAAGCCGTGGCAGCCATTATATAGTTGGCCCCACCTAGGGTTGCCAGGTCTGGGTTGGAAAATACCTGGAGACTTTGGGGGTGGAGCCAGGAGAGGGTGGGGTTTGGGGAGGGGAGGGGCCTCAGCATGGTACAATGCCACAGAGTCCCCCCTTCAAAGCAGCCATTTTCTCCAGGGGAGCTGACCTCTGTCAGCTGGAGATCAGTCATCAAAGCGGGAGATCTCCAGGCCCCACCTGGAGGCTGGCAACCCTAGCCCCACCTCCTATGGCAGCCAGACATTTTTTTTTAGGCAATCCTGTCCACAGAGGCCAGTGGGGGGGTCCTCTGGCCATGCTGCCCCCGGTAGCACAAGGCGGAGGGGGCCGGTCTCTCAAGTCACTCCCAACCATCAGCAGTATTGATAGTGCTGCCAACCTCCAGGGGGGGACTGGATATCTCCTGGGATTACAACTGGTCTCCATTCCCTGGGGGGAATGGCTGCTTCAGAGGACGGATCCCCTAGCATCCTCCCCTGCTGAGACCCCTCCCGTCCCCCCCCCTAGCCCTGCTATCCCACGTCTCAATCCCCAAAATCTGCAGGTATCTCTAAATCTGTTGTGTAGGCAAGCCCAGCTGTGCGGAGGAAGCGGGCCTCGCCTCCCGGATTCGGGCCTGCAATGTCAGCTCTGGGTCGGGAAATACCTGGAGATTTTGGGGGCGGAGACTGGAGAGGGCGGGGTTTAGGGAACGGAGGACCTCAGCAGGGTGCGATGCCACAGACTCCGCCCTCAAAAGCAGCCATTTTCTCAGGGGGTTAAGTAAGACACTAAATCACCGTGTATAATTTTACAATTTTTCCTGTGTTTATATTATGCTAAATATTAATTATTAAAGTGGTTTTTTGAATGATTCATCAACACAAATACAACTTAAGCATTAACCCTGAAGCTCAACAGTACATTCAGAATGATGTCACCTCTGTAGAAATATTTACAGCCGGTAATGAGGTCTTATCTTAGGCACAAGGTCCTAATCTAATATACTTATTACAAAAATAACTAAGACAAACAACAGCATTCTAGTAATCATTCTGCTCTCGTATTCTTCATCAGGTTTGTCTGTTGTTGATGCAACACAATCTTGAAGTACTGAAGGCAATGCTTCAAGATTCTTAGTACTAGTTCATATACTATATTGGTACCACGCTATTGCATTTAAGTTCTGGTGACTGGGAATCGCTAATACTAAACTATGATGTGACTAGGTCTTTGCTTGGCCAAAGCCCTATGCAGACCCAGGAGGGGATCCCGTGCATCCCTTGCCTGGGCTGACAAAAACACACAGAACCAGCCCAAGCAATGCTCCCTCTAAGCCATGGAGCCTTGCAACGTTCCCTCTAAGCTGTGGAGTCTTGTGAGCAAAAATTCTACTTTGTGAGCTACGGGCATTAAAGTTGTGAGTGAGCGATTTGGCTGCTGCATAAATTAGTTTGCTCTGGAGCCATCCTTCCTGAGCGAAGACAAAAATGTGTGAGCCGGAGGCTAAAAAGCTGTGAGCCAGCTCACACTAACTCAGCTTAGAGGGAACACTGCTTGTGAGCAAAAATTCCATTTTGTGAGCCCCTGGCATTACAGTTGTGAGCGAGCAATTTGACTGCTGCATAAATTAGTTTACTCTGTAGCCCTCCTTCCAGAGCGAAGACAAAAATGTGTGAGCCGGAGGCTAAAAAGCTGTGAGCCAGCTCACACTAACTCAGCTTAGAGGGAACACTGCTTGTGAGCAAAAATTCCATTTTGTGAGCTACTGGCATTAAAGTTGTGAGTGAGCAATTTGATTGCTGCATAAATTAGTTTACTCTGTAGCCCTCCTTCCAGAGCGAAGACAAAAATGTGTGAGCCGGAGGCTAAAAAACTGTGAGCTTAGAGGAAACACTAAGCCCAAGAAAGCAGGGAGAGAAAGACGCCTGCACGGTGAGTAATGCTCAGGGAAGAATGCCGGCTCCACAAAGCAGGGATCTGCCGAACACCAGGGGTAGGAGGGAAGCATTGTCGGCCAGAGTGACAGAATCCAGGTCTGGCCAGTATGAATAGGACAAGCTAATTTACACAGGAAGTGTGCACTTACCAGACCCTTCATCCCGACACACAAAAACCCTCGGCCATCTCTGGAAGCAATTACAGCCAGTTAACATGATCGGCCTGCCACTAAAATTAACTGCTAACAGAAATAGTTTTTGTTGTGTTTTTTTCCCCCACTTTGCCGAGAGGCTGGCGCTGCAGCCTCCCCCCCACCCTTGCTTGACTGATGGGAAATATTCAGTAATTACTCGGGTTTTTAAAGAAGTCATTCCTCGAAACCGTCATGGCAGGTGAAACAGCCGCTGACCATGAATGAAAGAGAGAAATGTCGCCGATCGACCGTGCCCCTTGCAAACCAAAGGCCGCCCCTCACATGCCGCCCAGGAGGAGCAAACGGAATCGGCGACACTCACAGGAAGAGGAGAGGGGTGGATTACTCAGACTTCTAAGAAGTTCGGCATCATTGCAAGACTTCCTCGCAAGCTGTTCTGTGGCATCTCTGGGCAATGGGGTGGGGGAACCGCTGCACCAATTTCTCCCCTCCTGCATTCGCCATTTCCCACTCTGTTTGCAATGACTTAGGGCAGTGTAGGGCCGTGCAAAGAACACACTTTCTAGCAGGCGAACAAATTTAGAGTCCAGTGGCACCTTTAAGATCAACAAAGTTTTATTCAAGGTATGAGTTTTTGTGTGCACGCACTCGAAAGCTCATACGTTGAATAAGACTTCGTTGGTCTCAAAGGTGCCGCTGGACTCGAAATTTGTTCGCCTGCTACACGAACCACATGCGGCTCTTTCAAACTTATTGTGCGGCTCGCAGCAGGGCAGCTGGGAAAGCGAAGGGACAGCATGCCTCCCCGATCGGTCTCCCCTTCCCCAGCCAGTGATCCCCTCCCTGGGTAGGCTTGAGAAGAAAAAGAAGAGATTGGATTTATACCCCACCCTTCACTCAGAGTCTCAGAGCGGCTTACAATCTCCTTCCCCTTCCCCTCCCCACAACAGACACCCTGTGAGGTGGGTGGGGCTGAGAGAGCTCTGACACAAACTGCTCTTTTTCAAGGACAGCTGTGCCAGAGCTTGTGACTGACCCAAGGTCATCCAGCAGCTGCAAGTGGAGGCGTGGGGAATCAAACCCAGTTCTCCCAGATGAGAGTCTGTGCACTTAACCACTACATCAAACTGGTGGGGGGGTGAAGAGAAAGAAAGCAACTTTAACTTTAAAAGCCCTCCTCCCCCACCAGCAGGCTTGGAGAAAGCATTTGTCTCTTTAAATTCCTTCTCCAAGCCAAGCTGGCTGGCATGGGGGGGGGCTGTTGGAGAACACATTTTAAGTTCCTTTCTTTCCACCTCTCTCTTTCTCTCTTAGACAAATAAATATAATTAGCAAGCAAATATCATTATCAATATCTGTTTTTACCTTTTGTTTTTATTTTTGGCAGCCTCACTTAATGTCAATAAAAACCAGATTTGCATATTTTTCAAAAAAAAAGTGTGTGCGCGCAATATTTGTTCATGTCTTGTGGCTCTCAAACATATGACATTTATTCTATGTGGCTCTTACGTCAAGCAAGTTTGGCCACCCCTGAGTTAGACCAAGAAGACTGCCAGGGTAGAAGCTTTCACGGAAGGGAGTCTGGAGCAATGCTCCCTCTAAGCTGTGGAGTCTTGTGAGCAAAAATTCTCCTTTGTGAGCTACTGGCATCAAAGTTGTGAGCGAGCGATTTGGCTGCGGCATCAATTATTTGCTCTGGAGCCCTCCTTCCTGAGCTAAGACAAAAACGTGTGAGCCAGAGGCTAAAAAACTGTGAGCTAGCTCACACCAACTCAGCTTAGAGGGAACACTGGTCTGGACTCTCGAAAGCTCCACACCCTGGAGGTCCTGTTGGTCTGCAAGGTACTCCTGGACTCAGATCTAACTGCACTACAATCCAGAATTATAGTAAAACCAGGAGCTCCGGCAGCAAGGAGCCCAGGAGGCGGGCACATGCAACAAGCCCCGCCCCCTGCTCCCAGCAGCCCTCAGTCAGGCCACAAGAAGCAAGAAGCAGCCAGGTAAGTTGCAGAGCCCCACCCCCAGCCCGCCTTCAGGTATGAGCTCCCCCTCCTCTGTGAGGGCAGATCTGCGCGTTTCCCCCCCCCCATAGCTAGCAATCCAAAACAGTCCAGTGGCACCTTTAAGTTTTATTCAGGTACAAGCTCTCCCTCCTCTGCGAGGACAGATCTGCATGTCCCCCCACCCCCAATAGCTAGCAATCCGAAACAGTCCAGTGGAGCCTGAGCAGTGGGTGTTGCCTTCTGACACACTTCCGGTGATGTCAGAGGGCGCGGCATATGCAAATAAGTTATGCTAATGAGTTATGCTAATGAGCTCCAGCACCTCTTTTTCTACCAAATGACACCTGCACAGAATCAAATAGTGACCCAAAAGGAGAAGGGCAAAGGGTATGTGTGGGAAGGAGAGACACAATTCATCAAATCATCCAAAACTAGGGTTGCCAAACTCCAGGTGGCACCTGAAGCTCTCCCACTATTGCAATGGATCTCCAGACAGTAAAGATCAGTTCCCTTGGGGGAAATGGCTGCTTTGGAGGGCGGAGTCTATGGCACTGCACCCTGCTGGGGTCCTCCATTCCCTAAACCCCACCCTCTCCAGGCTCCGCCCCCAAAATCTCCAGGAATTTCCCAACCCAGATCTCGCAACTCTGTCCAGAACCTGGTTAAAAAGTCTTCACCCCACCCTTAAAAGTAGATTCTGTGGCAGCTGAGGTGCTGCAGGTAAGGCGCACTTGAGAAGGTCCTCTCTCCAATGGCCACCTGCCTTCCTGCAAGGGGAGGGGGCTAAAACAAAGCCCTCCCCTGCAGCTCTCAGTTGCCAAGTGGGCTCTGTCGAAACACGCATGACTTTGAGGACTGAGCACCAGCTAGACTTTAAAAACACTCCCCCCCCCCAAAAAATGGCTCAGACGAATGAAAGGGATTCCATCATGGGATCTGGCCCTGGATTTCAGTGAGGTTTGAGAAGAGGGCGAGGTACTCCTGAACAGTGTTCCCTCTAAACTGAGTCAGTGTGAGCCAGCTCACGGTTTTTTAGCCTCCAGCTCACACATTTTTTGTCTTAGCTCAGGAAGGAGGGATCCAGGGCAAACTGATTTCTCCAGCAGCTAAATTGCTCGCAACTTTAATGCCAGTAGCTCACAAAGTTGAGTTTTTGCTCACGAGGCTCCACAGCTTAGAGGGAGCGTTGCTCCTGAACGTTCACGTCAAGCCCAAAGAGAGTTTTCTTTTTAAAAATGACAACGTACATTCTAATTTTTCCTCAATTCAGTTCCACAGAGACGTTCATGAGGTCGGTGCTGGAGCTCTTTGCCAAAGAACCTTCAGTCTTCCGGAAGGGAAGGTGGAGCTCAAACAACCAAGCTCACCGAAGGATCACCATTTCTCTTCGGGGGAGATCTTTAGATATCATGCCTTACCCAGCAGAGTTCAGTGCAAAATTTCCCAGACCGTTTTAGGTTGAAACTTGCAGATTGACAGTCCTACCCTAAAGAGATAGATCCAGTTCATCAGCCGTGTTAGTCTGAAGGAGTACAACAAAGTTTAGAGTCCTGTGGGGGCACCTTTAAGACCAACAAAGGTTTATTCAAGGGGTGAGCTTTCGTGTGCAAATCTCAAATACGTTAGAATGGCAGTAGAGCTTCAAAATTACAGCCAGGGAACGAACAGCAAATGAACATGCAATATGATGGTGATCAAGATATGCAAAGTGACACTAGATAACAAGTTACGGTTTAGTGTCACTTTGCATATCTTGATCATCATCATATTGCATGTTAATTTGCTGTTCGTTCTCTGGCTATAAGTTTGAGCAACTTTTGCCATTCTACGTATTAGATAAAGTGTGCCTTGCACACGAAAGCTCATCCCTTGAACAAACCCCTTATTAGTCTTAAAGGTGCCACGGGGCTCTAAGTTTGTTGTACTCAGGGGTCATTTCCTGCAGGAGCGCACAGGAGCGGAGCTCCAGCAGTAAAGAGCCCAGGGGGCGGGCACATGCAACAAGCCCCACCCCCTGCTCCCAGCAGCCCTCAGCCAGAGCAAGAAGCAGCCAGGTAGGTTGCAGAACACATGCAACAAGCCCCACCCCCTGCTCCCAGCAGCCCTCAGTCAGAGCAAGCAGCAGCCAGGTAAGTTGCAGAGCACATGCAACAAGCCCCCCCCCCTGCTCCCAGCCGCCCTCAGCCCGAGCAAGAAGCAGCCAAGTAAGTTGCAGAACACATGCAACAAGCCCCACCCCCTGCTCCCAGCAGCCCTCAGCCCGAGCAAGAAG
>NW_015173146.1:169932-183092 GCF_001447785.1 Gekko japonicus | reverse complement strand
AGCCAGGTAAGTTGCAGAGCTTCCCCCCCCCCCCAGTCCAAACAGTCCAGTGGCACCTTCAAGACCAAGTTTTATTCAGGTCCAAGCTCTCCCTCCTCTGCGAGGACAGATCTGCATGTTCCCCCCCCCAATAGCTAGCAATCCCAAACAGTCCAGTGGAGCCTGAGCGGTGGGTGTTGTCTTCTGACACACTTCCGGTGATGTCAGGGGGTGTGGCATATGCAAATAAGTTATGCCAATGAGTTATGAACTCCTGCACCTTTTTCTACGAAATGACCCCTGGTTTGACTGCCCTAAAGAGAGTTGCTCTGATCTAAACCCCTCAATTTCAGTGGACTCAAACCGGAATAACTCTGTCGGGGAGTGCACACTGAGGCTCCCAGGTACAAGAGCTGGGATGAAATCCCCAAGATGAGTAGGGATGCCAGCTCTGGGTTGGGAAATTCCTGGAGATTTTGGAGGCAGAGCCTGGGGGAGGCAGCTCAGCAGGGTACACGCCCACACAGAGTCCACCCTCCAAAGCAGCCATTTTTCTCCAGGGGAACTGATCGTGGCCATACGGAGAGCAATTCTAATCGTGGGAGATCTCCAGGTGACGCCTGGAGGTTGGCAACCTTAAATGAGGAAAGCACTCTTTCGAGAAAGTGGCTCAGAGATCAAACAGAAGCAACCAGCAGCTAGATGGACCTTGGATTCCTCTCGATGGGCCGAGAGTGTTGCCTGACGAAGGGGACCCCAGATATCCGCCAGCACCCTTCCCACATTCCACGCATGGTAACAGTTAAGGAAAACCACAGAGTTCAGGGCCGTTCCCCTCCACAATGCGCTCCCTCTTTCCCCAGTGACAAGAACCAGAGAGCCCCCCTCCTCCCCTACACGGCTGCCAAACTTCCTGAGGAGGGGTCTCCGCTGCTGCTCCCAGGTTACATGATCGGGGTCAGAGCGAGGGACCTCAGCGGCAGCATTCATTTCCTGAACGAGGCGAGTTCTCTCGGCCATAAAGCTAATAAGAACTTCCTCGCATGGCGAGGCCCGATTGACAGAGCTACTTGTCAGTGACCGCGGAGTGGGAGAACGCTGGTTTCCATTAACGGGTTACGATGCCAGGTGCCACTAATAAGGTCCATCGGCAAGAAACAAGAGACCCCAAAGCTGGCCTGGTAACTCTGGAAGTAATCATTGTCAGGACCAGGGCAGGGGGGGGGAGAAAAGAGGGGTAGGAGAAAGGGAAGAGAGAAATGGGGAATTTCAGGCTGCAGAGAATTCCAAAGTGCAGAAAACACATCACGATTAACGCGGCTGTCGAAAAAGCACCAAAAGTGCAACAGGTCAGTGACAGCTGCACTCATCTCATCCACTGAACGAGGATCGATACCCAGGCAACATGACCAGATGGCATTTATGCAGTACCAAAAAAGAGAGAGAGAGTTAAATTAACTTTGAAACAAGGAGTGGAGGTGAGTGGACCAAAGGAGTAACTGCCCACGAATCCGGCACCATTTATTTCAACAGAAGAGACTTAATTCTCCCCCAAGTAATTCAAAGTGCTGAACTTGGGGAAAGACTGGGTCCCTGCTTCTTGGATGGTGGGCAGCTCTCTCATTAATATCGCCGTATTTAAGCATGTTTGAACGGCGGGGCTTCCCGCCCACCCCTCCCAACGCGCAATTAGAAGCCAAAATCAATACCGACATCAGATTAAGTATGAACTTCCTGAACCTAGAAGGAAACCTTCTGTTTTAAACAAATGTACAGTTGCAAACTCCATGCACGCTCAATTAGTCAAAAACTTAAGTGCCGTTTAAAAAAATTAAAACGAGGAGGGGAAAACTGCACTTCTTTAGGCGTTTCGATGCCCTTAATCAAAACGCAGCTCAGCTGGAATGTTAGACCTGTATTAATACAGAGAGCTTTTTGCTTTGCGGAAGGTCAAGAATACCAGCTCTCATTTCAAAAGACAAAAAACGGTGGACAAGAAAGCTTCCGCAGAGACGAAGGCCTCCACTCTCAAGATCTCTCCCTGCAACATCCCTAGGAAAATAAAGCCTGTCCCTCGCTCTCTTTCATTCACCCCACCAAGCTTGTGCTCTGCCCTCCACAGCCTTAGAAACCACATCTTGCATACAGTAAATACCAGTTAGCATTGACATTTACCAATAATGCCAAATGTCATTTTTCTAAGGCCAGTGTGAAGTGTCAAAAACGATCATCCACCTATGGCTGAAGCCCAAATTAAATCCTCACCACGTTTTCCACTAATTTCTTCTCAGTTCCTGGCATTCCTCCGCCACCGTTGAGAAATAAAGTTAACATTTACCAGTAAGTTATGGAAAGGAGGAAAACGCTGGCCCATTAATGGGAGGGATTGGGACAGTCCCGAGACTGATTCACAAACATCACATAAACGTTCCCCAAACGAAAGCCACGTCATACCTTTTATTCACCTAAGGTGCTTGATACATGTACCAGCATTGCTTCATCAATGGCAATATTTTCAGGCCAATGAAGACGAAATCAGGTCACAAGCATCATTTCCATTCGCTTCTGAGGATGCTGAGAATTACCAGTCAATGCGAACACTCACCAAGTTTCTAAAGTTTACTAGAACACAGATTACTCTGATAATTTCTATCCATGTGTCATTTCACCAGGAAGTCCTTTGGATCAGAGGGCGACAGAATTAAGCCCTGCAACTATATTTTGATGCTTCGACCTTTTACAGCAATTGATATCTGGGTTGCAGAACCTTTGGTTTCACCCAGGAGTCCACTGACCATTGTTGACTGTGGTTCAGGAGCCTGGGCACACTGCGCACTGGGGGTGGGGTAGGGTTTAATTACACAGGGCCAAATGCATCAAAGGTTAGCTGCTCAGACCGAAGAATGCTGAGGCAGAATGGGCTGTCCCACTGCGGGTAGCTGCGACACTGGCCACATATCTAATGGGTTCCCACCAATGCTCCCTCTAAGCTGTGGAGTCTTGTGAGCAAAAATTCTACTTTGTGAGCTACTGGCATTAAAGTTGTGAGCCAGCGATTTGGCTACTGCATCAATTAGTTTGTCTGAAGCCATCCTTCCTGAGCTAAGACAAAAATGTGTGCGCCAGAGGCGAAAAAACTGTGAGCTAGCTCACACTAACTCAGCTTAGAGGGAACACTGGTATCCCATATTTAAAAAAACAAAAACAAATACCCTTTCACAGAGAGAGAGGTACCAGTCCAGCTGTGCTAGTTCCTCATTTACAGGGAACTACTGATCCAGAGGAATGTTGACAATGGTGAAAGAGAGCCACCAGCGTGGTGCCGTGGATGAAGGGGCAGACAAGAAGAGGAAGGATTGCATTTATACCCAGCCCTTCACTACCCAAAGGTGTCTCAGAGCAGCTCACAAACTCCTTTCCCTTCCTCTCCCCACAACAGACACCCTGTGAGGTAGGTGGGGCTGAGAGAGCTCTTGACAGAAACTGCTCTCTTTCAAGAACAGCTCTTAATAGAGCTACGGCTTGCCCAAGGTCATCCAGCCAGGTGCAAGTGGAGGAGCGGGGAAACAAACCCGGTTCTCCCAGATTAGAGTCCACGCACTTAACCACTACACCAAACTGACAAGGACCCTAGGTCTGAAGCTCCGCTTGCATTGTGGAAGCTCACTGGGTGACCTGGGGTCCCTCACAAACTCTCAGCCTGGCCTACCTCGCAGGGTTGTTGTGGGGTGAAATGGAGGCAGGGAGAACAATGTTCTAAAAGCTGCTCGAGCCCCAACCAGGGAGAAAAACAGGATATAAACAAGCACATATGCAAACGCATCCTCCCTGAAGCGGAACTGTAGTTCTCACCTCCTTAGCCCTCTGCCGTTGCTTGCCCACCTCACCTGGCTGTGTGCCAAGGCCAGGTCTGGGGCCCACTCAGGCATGTGGGGCTCCAGACAGTCACCGCCCCCTTTGTTTCCATCCGCCTCGGCCATGATGAATTAGTGCTAGACTGTGCCCACCAATGGTAAGCCAGGCCATTTCTTAGACAGGCCACGTCTGTGGGCTTATCTCCCAGAGCCAACTTTTCTCCCCTCAAGAAAAGTAACTATAATGCATTAAAAATACCAGAATTACTTATTTTTGATTGCCACAGGTGTTGCTTCATGTCTGTCAAGGGAGAAAACATGACAGCCATTAAAAAAACGCTATTCAAGTTTCTACTTTCATACTCATAATTTGGAACAATCAGGGGAAATTCTAATTGGACAAAAAAACGGCTGCAATGCAAAGACTGTCGATCAACTTTGCCAAGATCTAACTGGTTCAGTGCTAAAAAAATTCCCACACAATCTCCACCCTGTTGCACTCCTGGCTAGACTGAGCACCGCAGCAAGCGTGGGTCAGAGTTTATCCCTCCGCACTGAGAGATTGTGTGGGATTAGCAGCCACACTGAAAGTTCAAGATCACACGTTGCGCCGCAACTCTGCAGTAGCCAGAATATGATTCACAATTCCTGCAAAACTTGAGACACGCAAAACACCATTCAGTATTCTGGGTCTGTTTCCCGTTGCATGCAGGCATTTGCATTTATGGATTTATATCCCGCTTTCCTCCTGGATGGGGACTCAAAGCGGCTTAAGAACATTGTTCTCCCCTACTTAGTTTTCTCACAACCACCACCCTGCAAGGCAAGTTCAGCTGAGAGAATGTGACCGGCCCAAGGTCACCCAGCGAGCTTCTACAGTGGAAGTGAGATTCAAACCCGGGTCTCTCGGAATCCTCTTCTGACACCCAAGCCACTATGCCATGCCAGCTATCGTTCTGCTACGACAGACTCACATGACTACCTTTCTGCAGCCTCCGGTGTGTGTGCGTGCCATTCTCTCTTGCTTCCCAAACCACCCAATAAAGTCAGCCGAGAGTATTCCCATTGTTCTGGGGAGAAACAGAGCCTGAGAAATAGCCATTGGCCCAAGGACACCCTAGACCAGGGGTGGCCAAACTTGCTCAACGTAAGAGCCACATAGAATAAACGTCAGATGTTTGAGAGCCGCAAGACATGAACAAATATTACACGCATGTTTTAATTGAAAAAATGCAAATTTGCTTTTATTAATATTAAATTGATAACTTTAGATGGGGGGGGAGGGGAGAAAGAGAGAGAGGAAGAAAGGTGGAAAGAAAGTGGAAAGAAAGCAAAAAGATAGAGGAGGGAGGGAGAGGTGAAAAGAAAGGAACTTTAACATTAAATGTGTCCTCCAAGCCCCCCCTCCCACACACACACTGGCTTGGAGAAGGGATTTAAAGAGACAAATGCCTTCTCCAACGGGTTGGGGGGGGGGGGCCTTTGAGAATGCATTTAAAGTTCAAGTTGCTTTCTGTCTCTGCACTGACTGGGGAAGGGAAGACCAATTGGGGAGGCATGCCTCCCCTTTGCATCCCCAGCTACTGTAGCGGGAGCCGCACAATATGTGTGAAAGAGCCGCATGTGGCTCCTGAGCCACAGTTTGGCCACCCCTGGGCTAGACCGACAGCTGGCGCATCCCACTTAATGCCTGCCCACCACAAGACACACAGCTTTCCACTAATCAATTCTTTAAAACATTTCTTTCCTGCTTTGCCCCCAGAGAGGTTTCCCAAGGCATGACAAAAGCTCAATACTTTTCACCAGACGCATGCCTGAGAGGATAACAAAACAGAGCGGCTAGGGGAGGCTGCCAAGATGCATCCAACTTTCTCCCTGAATTTTGGAGTGTTGAACCACATGGTCTTGTCTTGCCAAGTTTCTGACCCAATGCCTTAGGAAGCCAGCATGGCAGTGCCCTTTCATTTCCAAAATTGTTCAACAGCGTACAGTGCCCCAGGTCTCCTGCCCTTTGCCACGGGCACCGGGGTGCACTTTCCCATTGATAAAACACAGCAAAAAAAAGTGGTCTGGATGCTACTTAAGGGACAGCCACGTCAAGATTATTTTGCTGCAAGGTTTCAACAACACACAGACTGCATGTCCTCATCGGCAAAGCACAGCACACAATGAATCTGGACCCCATCGCGCTTCATCTGCCACCCAGACTGCTTAGTTGCAGTGTGTTATCGCTGCACACAAGAGCGTCAGTAATGTAATGGCGGGCAGAGACACAGGTGAACTCGAAGTGGCGGCAAACCATCCCTTCTCCGTCTCCAAATCCAGAATTCATCCGGAATGAAAGAGGAGTGAAATGCAGCTCAAAGAGAAACGTCAAAATAAAGGAATAAAATTCATTCTTCTCTGCCCTCCAGGCATCATCTGGAGACCGGTTGTTCTGACCGGAGACAGCCTTCACACACTTGCTTTTAAAAGGGATCGATACCTGGTCTCTTTGGGTTAAGGCCAACTCAAAAATGGCTCGAGCAGTCCCGCATTCTTGTTCACCTTCCATCTCACTTAAGCGACAAAGGGAGTGTTGACTCTCGAAAGCCTAAAAATCTTCTTGTCTCTAAGGCACTGCTGGATTCAGATCTACTTGTCTGCCCTCTGGAGCTATCTCACTTAAATGTCATCGTCATCGTTTGACATGAAAGCTCACACCCTGAATAAAACTTTGTTGGCCTTAAAGGTGCCGCTGGACTCAAATTTTGTTCTAATCCTAAAAAAGCTTTTCTAGGAATAAGCCCCTCTGAATACACTCCCCCCCCCGTTTTATTTGGCAATGCATATAAATTCATTACACAAGTGTAAGCACATCATCGGAACCTCCAAATTTTAACCAAAAAAAAAAGAAGGAAAGAAAATACAGGGTTAAGCCAAGATTAGGGGGGGGGAATCACATCTTTGTCAACTGGATTATTCAAAGCAATATCCTGTCCAAGCACAAATTGGATCAGTGGGAACCAAGTTGCCACAAAACTATCGTGGACTTTCTCTTAGTATGATTGGATAGTGCCAACAGTAATCCGCGCCATCATAAAATAAGACCATATATGATTAAACCAAGAATCAATGTGGGGTGGCAAAGGATTTTTTCCAGTAAGCAGCAACAGTATTTCTCGCTGTGGAAAGTAAAATGGAAATTAACTCATTATGTTTTTTTGTTACCTGTGAGCAATGCTGACTCTAAGCTGTGGAGTCCTGCGAGCAAAAATTCTACTTTGTGAGCTACTGGCATTAAAGTTGTGAGCAATGTTCCCTCTAAGCTATGGAGCCCTGTGAGCAAAAATTCTCCTTTGTGAGCTATTGGCATTAAAGTTGTGAGCAGGAGATTTGGCTGCTGCATAAATTAGTTGGCTCTGAAGCCCTCCTTCCCGAGCCGAGACAAAAATGCATGAGCCAGAGGCTAAAAAACTGTGAGCTAGCTCACACTGACTCAGCTTAGAGGGAACACTGGTTGTGAGTGAGCAGTTTGGCTACTGCATAAATTAGTTTGCTCTGGAGCCATGAAAATGTGTGAGCCAGAGGCCAAAAATCTGTGAGCTTGTTCACACTAACTCAGCTTAGAGGGAACACTGCCTGTGAGGGGATTTTGATATTCTAACAAGAAGATATCAGGTAGAAAATTTAATTTTACACCCATAATTAAAATAAATATGTAGATGAACCTGTTTTCAAAAGGACAGAAGGATTGGGGCAAGACCACCACATGTGGAAAAAGTCACCCAAATGACCACACACCCTGCCCCTCTGAATACATGGGAGTAGGATTCTAACTGGGACTCTTTTATCTCTTTAAAAGGCACCAACCTAGGCACACTTAGAGGGAAGAACACCACACCACACTCAGATCTGTCTCTGAACTCACAAACATAACAGGGCCATATGATCTTGTGCATATCCTTACAGTGCTCGGGGAATTATAGGAGTGGGCTCACTCCTGTAGATGGTGTAACCCTCGGCACCTGACTGGCGTTCAGCAAATCTTTCATAGCACTTGTCGGGCTGAACATCCCCTAAATCCTTTCCAGGCAAATCAGGTAACTTTTTTTTTCGATTCTGTGACACTCTCTCCACCCCCACCCCCAACGGGGTGCCGCATTCTTTCAAACAAACAAAAGAGGCAGTCCAGCTTTTCCTCTACTGAAGTGTGAGACGGGAATGATTCTCCAAGACAGATCTGACAGATATTTGCATGCAGAAAACTACCGAATCAGGGAAAGGGCTATGCCAGAGCCCTTCCCCCTGGCATGCTAACTTTCTGCAAGCAAGGAGTTTTGCTCTCGCTGTGGAGGAGTGTTCGGCTGTGTGAGCTGCCCAGCTGCAAGGTCCGGAGACACTTGAGCAAAGAGCAGCACACGCCCGCCTGTCTGCTGTTTGGCAGAACAAGATTCAGAACAACCCAGAGAATCCAATGAGGTGCTCCATTTTTAAACCAGTAACAAAAATTACTCAGCCACCAGAGTAACACATCGGTATTGTGTTTTGTTTTGTTTTTTTTAAAAAAAAATACCGGGGGAGGGGGTATTCAGGCCGGCCTACATCCGGGCGGAAGGAACATCGCTCATCAGCCACACGTATTGTTTCTAGAAGCTGCCGGTCAAAACCGGCCATCAGACTTCTGACGGAATATACAATCCTCCGTCTCACGCACACACGCAAGCTGCCTGGGTATACTATGCACAACGGCACTGCCGTAATTAAACGTGTTGGTTCATTAAAACACTTCAGGGCATCTCTGACACGGTTGCGTTGAATCACGATTAGCAGCCTGCCTCGTAATATGTTTGCACAGTATTAGACACACGAGAAATATTTCTTAACTCTATCTATCCAAAGCAAATGTTTGCACACGGCTAAACCGATGCTCTCGCTGACACACAAGAAGTAGTTTTGGTTTTCAGTTCTTGCAGGCAGAGTTAAGCAGCTGGCTGCGGGGGGGGGGGGGGGGGGGGGACCTTTTTCCCCTGCAAGATAGAACCAAAGATCCCCCAGATCAATTTACAAGGCTGGTCGCTCCTAGCTCAGACGAGCAAAGCCATTAGAAACAGACTCCCAAAGCAACCACTCACATTTAAAAAAAAATGATATGTTTGTCGCAAGGCAAAGCTTTTCTGGAATTATTCTGAGTTTGTCCCCAAAGGTACCAGGAGACGTTTGTTCAAAACAACAACAGCACAGAGACCAATTTCACTCAGGACTGGAAATAATTTCTTCGCTAAGCTGACGTGGAGATCTTTCATCCCAATAATTTAGAGTGCTGCCCGATCTCAAAGAGCGCACACGGACAACCACGTTTTGGTTAAAAATAAAAACTAGAAATCTATATACGTCTCTCAATTAAACCAGTGCAGTTCAAAACAATGCTCAGACATGCCAGGGGGAATAACCAAAATTCTGCATACTGCCCTGCACAGAACCACAGAAATGCTGAATAGGTTGATGAATTCATTGTGGGAAGGGGGTGGGTGGGAGAGGCCTATATCGGCAGACCGCCGGAGTGAATAGCAGCATCACTTTCCAGGGCGAGAGTCACAGCAACAGGTCGGGAAGATGGAGATGCAAACTGGGTATTCACGACACAGCAGAAAGAGTGCATTAGTGTCAACAACCCAATACCAAACAGAATAGCTCCACAAACATGTGCTTGTACGTCGGGGAGAAACCTATCAAGACAATGGTCCCGTTCATTTGTTGTAAGAAAGAGCCAATGAAAACATTACCAGTGAAAACAAGAACCAGTACCTGGATAGTTTGGTAATACAGGCATCACACATAATGTGAGAATTACTTGATTCCAGTCCAGGAGCACCTGAAAATCCCATAGGATTGTCAGGGAATGAGCTTCCGGGAGTCGAAGCAGTCCCTTCATCAAACACCCCCAAAAATCTTGTTGGTCTCCTAGACTCAATCCAGCAGTTTCACTACAGACCAGCTGTGCACTGAAAACAATGAGAACTACTGAACACACTTATTAAAAAAAACCTTCAAGTGTACACTGTACAGAGACTGCACGTGCATTTACTGTAAACATGTGAAGCGTGGAATCACAGATACCAAACCAGCAGCTCAAGAATTCACCCATGAGACTCAGTACTCAGATGGCTTTCGGCTGAAATGGGGCCGCTACCCACATAAGGCAACGGGGCATGCCTCCGGGAGATGGCCATGTGAGCACGGAGTCCCATGGACCAGATCATTCGCCTGACCCGCATCACCCCGAAACCAGGCCTTCGTCGGGAGGTGCTCCTTCGAAAATTGTCATGAAGGTAACAGAAGCCTGTTTGGCAAACGTTGATGGTGTAAACAAGGCCTGGGTTGGGTAGCCACACCCCTGCACGCAGGTTGACAGGACAGCCTTTGAGACTTGGAAGAAATGTGCTCCTGTATGCTGCGAGGGGTTCCAAAACAGCCCCCCCTTTCCCTTCACAGTCAGGAGCCCAGCTGACAGAAAAGCGAGAGGCCAAAAGGAGCAGTTTTCTAGGCGGCAGCTGAGTCCCGATCACCAGGGAAGAATTCATCTGGCCGCCCTCCCTCCGTCGGAGACCGCGTGGACACATTTGGGCATCAAATGCCACACAAGCCCCCCACCCTCAAGTCTGCGGTCACCAGCCCAGGCCTCCTCTTTCTAGCTTTTGTCTCCCACTTGAAAGACCAGCTTCCCAAGATGTGCTTGGTACAATTCGACACCCCGACGCGATATCTGCGGGACAAACAGGCCTACCACAAGGAAACCTGGGTTTTGCCCAGTGAGGACTAGCGGATACGGAAGAAGGTCTTTGAGAGACTGGGGGGAGGCAGCAAATGAAAGTGACCACAGTCAAAAAAAAGAAAGCAAGGCCAGGGGTCGGGCCAAGAGCAAGTGGAGAAGGCACGTACCTGTGTTGTTCCACCGTCTCATTGTCGGGCAGCTCCGCCCCACAGACGCTGCAGTGCTCCCCCAGGGCTCGGGCCTCGGTCTTGATCCCCACCGCCAGTTCCCCGAGCTTGCTGAACAGCTCCCTCTGAATGAAGCCCTGGGGCAGGAGGCCCCCGTAGGCACTGAAGTCCATGGAGACGGCAAGGGCTGGCTGCATGTGCAGCCCGGGCACCATGGAGGCGGGGATGCTGAGCATGGAGTCACTTTTGTGGTTCGGGAGCACCGAATAGAGGCCCATCGGCTTCTCGCCGTGAGACACCATCAGCTCTGGCCCGACCGGCGTGCCCGGGATGGCCTCTGGGGGCTGCTCCACATTCTCGTCCCGGGTGTAGTGAAGCTCGCGGGCACTGGTGATGACGCTGCTGCGGGTCGGGGTGCCGGGTCCCTGCTTACCCTTGTCGTCGGCCTTGTCCCCGGCGGAAGTGCCCAGGTCGGCCGTCCTGGGGCTCTCGTGGCTCAAGGTCTCCTCCACCTGCATGGCTTCGGTTTTCACTTCGGACACGCTCGGGCGGCGTCCGCTGGCCGCGTGGGAGTCCTCGAGGGCGTTCTGCTGCAGAGCCCCTTGCAGCAACGACTGGCCGATGGACATCAAGCTGTCCACGGCCGCCTTCGTGGGACTCATGGCGGACAGCCCGAAGGAGGTGGAGACGGAAGGGCTCTGCTCCACCATCGTCCCCGTCAAGCCCTGGCTGGCCAGGCTAGAGTAGCCGCTCTCTTCACTGGAATGCTTCGAGATGAGAATATTCTTCACGTATTTGGGCTTCCGCTCCTCCTCCTCTTCGGCGGCGCCGTCGGCCATGTTGACCTCAGTGTCGTTGTCTTCGGAGGCCTGGATGGTCTCCAAGATCTTCAAGCACTGCTCCTCCAGGTACTCGATCTCCAGGATCTCAGCGGCGTACAGGAGGTCATCCAAGTCCTCCACTTTCGCCTGCAAGGTGGCAGTGTAGGCGTACTCCAGGATCTGCTGGAAAGTCTTTGGCGAGAGAAAGTCCAAGGTGTAATGCTGACTGTTGCGGTGGAACAGGATCTCAAACATCTTACTAGTGCAGGCCAACACGGTCCGGTGAGCGTGGAACTCCTGGCTGTCCACCAGGATCACCACGTCACACAAGGTCCCCGCCAGGCGCATCTGGTTGGCTTTCTGCAGGAGGCCCGTGGCGTGGCTGGGGTTCTGGAGCTGTATCAGACCCATTTTAGTCAAATCCATAATGCTCCCAGGGTCTAGGCATCAGGGAGTCCTGCCGCTGGACTGGCTGGAGCGGGCGTCTTTGCGGCTCAGATCTCTGCACGAGAGGAAGAGAAAAGACACCTTGAAACAGGCACCTATCGAGAGCCAGGCATCTCTGGGAAGCTGGCGGGAGGGACCCAGGAAGCCGAGCAAAGACTATTTTTAAAAGTCGAGGCCAATTTTTTAAAAAAATCACAATAGTTTTAAAAAGCAGGGGAAAGGGGGCGGGGGGTGTTAACAGAGGGGGGCAGAATGCCCCATCTGGCTTTGCCCAACAAACCGCCCTTTGACATAGAGATGTTGAAGAGGGAAGGGGGAAAGGAAAGGCAGCCTGAGACCCCCCTACCGCCGCCCAGAAGAGGGGCAGGCCACCCCACCCGAGAGCAAACCACCCCACCAGAGCCCCAGGCCCGACCCACAGCTCACAGAGGCCTCCCTTTCAATGCGCACACCTCCCAAGGGTGCAGCCGAGTGGCATACAGAACACAGCTGGCATGCCAGGGACTACGAGCTGATTCAGACACCCGAAGAGCCCAATTCGGCCACCCAAACTCCAAAAAAGTCTGCAGCTCCACCTTCCCCCACCCCAGCGTGCCCTGACACCGCCACTAGGCAAATGGCCGGGCTGGGGGGGGGGAAGCTTGGTTCCCTCCCTCCCCCTCCCCAGAGGCGCACCAGGCTTCCGTCCAGCCATGGCAGCACTCAACTCCGGGGGGGGGGGGGGGGGGAAAAAACTTTTGGAGGGGATAAAAGCTTCTTCTCCCCAGCAAGTTTGACACGCGAAGGTGCCAAAGGGAAGACCGATCGCCAGCCGCAGAGCTTTATACCGAATACTCCGACCCCCAATCCCTCCCTGCCCGACTCTGAAGACCCCTCCCTCCTCCCCGTTTTCTGCCGTCAATGCAACGGCTGTTGGAGCCGGGGCCACTCACTCACACACACACACACCCAACGCTCCGTGGAGAGCCCCATTTCTGCAGGGCTGACCTTGCCCCCTGGATCTCCCCCCCCCCCCACACACACACACACTGGGCTCTTCTCCCGCTGCTCGTCGTCGTCGCCCAAGCCCAGCCTGAAGGAAAGCGCCGCTCCCGTGCCCGGGGGGAGAGCCAGAGAGGCCTCGATTCAGCACGTGCAG
>NW_015173146.1:167734-169074 GCF_001447785.1 Gekko japonicus | reverse complement strand
CCCCCCCCCCCCCCCCGGCCCCCCCCCCCCCCGCGGAACTCCCGGGGGGGGGGAGGGGACGCCGCAGAGAGAGAGGCGCTCGGCGCTCTGCACGTGCTCAGAGGCGCTCGCGGGAGCCGGGCTGTCGAAGCGCCGGAGAGCGAACGGCGCTCTGTCCCTGCCCAAAGGCGCGTTCAGAGGCCGAGCTGTCGAAGCGCTCTGCACGTGCTCAGAGGCTCTCTCAGGGGCCGAGCTGTCCGGGCGCTCTGCACGTGCACAGAGGCGCTCGCGCGGGAGCCGAGCTGTCGAAGCGCCGGAGAGCGAACGGCGCTCTGTCCGTGCCCAAAGGCGCGTTCAGAGGCCGAGCTGTCGAAGCGCTCTCCACATGCGCAGAGGCTCTCTCAGGGGCCCAGCTGTCGAGGCGCTCTGCACGGGCTCAGAACCTGTGGAGCCGCCGGAGAGGGAACGGCGCTCTGCACGTGCTCAGAGGCGTTCTTGGGGGCCGAGGTATGCATCCGGCGGAGAGGGAGAAGCGCTCTGCACGTGCTCAGAGGCGCACCCGGGGACCGAGGTGTGGAGCCTCCGGAGAGGGAGAGGAGCTCTGCACATGCTCAAAGGCTCTCTCAGGGGCCGAGCTGTCGAGGCATTCTGGACGTGCTCAGAGGCTGAATAGCCTCCGGAGATGTTGAGCCGCAGAGGCGCTCTGCACGTGCTCAGAGGCTCTCTCAGGGGCCGAGCTGTCCGGACGCTCTGAACGTGCTCAGAGGCGTTCTCGGGGACCGAGGTGAGGAGCCGGCGGAGAGGGAGAGGAGCTCTGCACATGCTCAGAGGCTCTCTAAGGGCCCGAGCTGTCGAGGCATTCTGGACGTGCTCAGAGGCTGAAGAGCCTCCGGAGTTGTTGAGCCGCCGGAGAGGCAGAGGCGCTCTGCACGTGCTCAGAGGCGTTCTCGGGGACCGAGGTGAGGAGCCGGCGGAGAGGGAGAGGAGCTCTGCACATGCTCAGAGGCTCTCTAAGGGCCCGAGCTGTCGAGGCATTCTGCACGTGCTCCGAGGCTGAAGAGCCTCCGGAGTTGTTGAGCCGCCGGAGAGGCAGAGGCGCTCTGCACGTGCTCAGAGGCGTCCTCTGGGGCCGAGGTGCGGATCCGGCGGAGAGGGTCCGGAGCTCCGCACGGGCTCAGAGCGGCGCGATCTCCTGCCCTCGGGGACTGAGAGACCCGCAGGAAGAAGCTGCCAGGCGCACGGGGGAGGGGGGGCCCTTCTCGGCCGAGCCCAGCCGCCCCGTCCGCGGGACAGGAGAAGCGAAGCCGGGGCCCCAGCCTGTAGGGACCGACGGGCAGCAGGAGACAAGGGGAACGGTCGCT
>NW_015173146.1:151145-167463 GCF_001447785.1 Gekko japonicus | reverse complement strand
CTAATTTAGGAGAAGGATTTAGCCCCCCCCCCTCCGTTCCGGAGCGCGGGGCGGGCCAAGGCGAGCGCCTCCCGAGGTCTGCGGCCGTCGCTGCTGGACAGCGCTTTCCCCAGTGCCCGCATCAAAGATGGAGGCGGTGGCGGCGCCTGCCGGAGGGAGGGAGGGGGCCGGACGGGCGCAGGGACCCTCCCCCTGCGCCCCGCCCCCTCTGGGCACCTGCCGCCGCGCCAACTCCCTGCAAAAAGAGGGGACGGAGCCCAAGCAGCCCGCCGGACAAAGGCAGGCCGCTGGTTTGCTCCGGCCCGCGAGCAGCTCTGCCCCCTGATCCGCGCCGGTTTCCCCCGCCTGGCAGCCGGGCTGGTGTTGGGGCTGGCCGCTCTTGCTCACCGCGGCGAAGGACAACGCGCGAGGAAAAGTTGATGCGCTGCAAAACGGGGCGGGCGGACGGACAGAGAGAAAGTCTGCTCTGCAGCGTCTTCCCTTGTTACCCCAGGAGTTGGAAAGTGAAGCGATTCCCTCTGGATCACAGTCAGCGCTCCCCCGCCTAAGCTGTGGAGTCTCGTGAGCAAAAATTCTACTTTCTGAGCTCCTGGCATGACAGTTCTGAGCCAGTGATTTGGCTGCTGCATCAATGAGTGTGCTCTGGAGCCCTCCTTCCTGAGCGAAGGCAAAAATGTATGAGCTGGAGGCTAAGAAACAGTGAGCTAGCTCACACTATAACCCTGCTTAGAGGGAACACTGATCATAGTGTCAAAAAACCCATTCCAACAACTGTGTCCCCACCTCATTATTTCGACAACATCCTAATGAAAATAAATGTCTCTGGCAACCTCAAGGGACCAGCTGACAGGGGAGGCTGTCCATGCTTCTCTGTGCGAGTCCCTGCTCTGCATCCTCCCTCCCTTCCAGCCATGACTCCTGCTCAGAAAGGTGAGTTACACAGAGACACACAGGGTCCCTTTTCCTAAGAGGGTGAGTCATTCTTACCCTTAGAAGCCAAACTGCTCTAGTGTAAGAGTGCAGGGCGTGCCTCTGGTTTAACTCTGGGGAGGGGACCTCCCCCCCCCCCACTTCCAGAGGTCTAGGAGGCCTTTGACACTCACCCATAGACTTTGCAAAGCACTTTTCTAAAAGAGAAATTTTGACTTGTCCGAAAGTTCCAAGAAGCTGAAAAGCGGCAAGGACGGCCAGAGGAGGTGTGGGAGGGGGTGCAGCAGTTACTCACTAAACCGGGAAAAGAGACACTCCAATTAATTTCCAATTAGTCAGAGAGAGGGAGAGGAAAACCCTGAAACTGGAAACAAGTGGGTTGGGGGTAGCCCCCCCCCCCCATCGCTTTGCCGGCTTCAGCCTTTCTTCATAAGCCCATGAGGTGGCCCCGGTTCAGAGGCTCAAAACTGTAGACAAGTCAGAGGGAAAGGAGCCACAATCAGCTATAAAAAGCCAAAGGGGAGGGGGGAGTGTGTGGGGGGAGGGGGAGGCCCCCCCCTGCAGATTCCCCATTTCCCCTCCTGCCCTGTCATCTGCACACCAGTGGTACCTGCCTGGAGACCCAGCCCGACAAGGACAGGCTGAAGGGCTTGGGAATGATCGGTCTGAAGAAGAGGAGGTTGGGGGGGGGGACAGGATGGCTCTCTTGAAGGCTTTGAAGGGCTGTCCCTTCGAGGAGGGCGGGGAGCTGTTCCTGTGGGCAGCAGTGGGTTGTTGTTGTTGTTCAGTCGCACAGTCGAGTCCGACTCTTTGCGACCCCATGGACCACATCACGCCAGGCCCTCCTGTCTTCCACCGTCCTCCAGAGTTTGCTCAACTTCATGTTCGTTGCATTGATGACACTGTCTAACCATCTCATCCTTTGCCGTCCCCGTCTTCTTTGACCTTCATTCTTTCTCAGCAGCAGGGTCTTCTTCTCCAGTGAGGGCTCCCTTCTCATTGGGTGGCCAAAGTATTTGAGCTTCAGCTTCATTATCTGGCCTTCCAGGGAACAGTCAGGGTTGATTTCTTTTAGGATTGACTGATTTGTTCTCCTTGCAGTCCAAGGGACTCTCAAGAGTCTTCTCCAGCACCATAATTCAAAAGCATCTATTCTTCGGCGCTCGGCCTTCCTTACAGTCCAACTCTCGCAGCCATACATGACTACTGGGAATACCATTGCTTTGACCATATGGACTTTGGCTGGCAGGGTGATGTCTCAGCTTTTTATCATGCTGTCTAGGTTTGCCATCGCTTTCCTCCCAAGGAGCAGGCGTCCTTTAATTTCATGGCTGCTGTCACCGTCTGCAGTGATCTGGGATCCCAGGAACATGAATTCTGTCACGACTTCCCCTTCTATTTGCCAAGGAGTGATGGGGCCGGATGCCATGATCTTAGTTTTTTGATGTTGAGTTTCAAGCCAACTTTTGCACTCTCCTCTTTCACTCTGAGCAAGAGGCTCTTGAGGTCCTCTTCACTTTCTGGCAGCAGAGGGTAGGACTCACAATGATGGGTTTAAATTATGGGCAGACAGATACCGGCTGGATATTAGGGGGGGAAACATTTTTTTTACAGTAACGGTAGTTCAGCAGTGGAACTGGCTGCCTGGGGAGGTGGTGAATCCCCCCCCCCACTGGCAGTCTTCAGGCAGTAGATGGACAAACACTAGTCTGGGATGCCTGATCCTGCACTGAGCAGGAGGTTGGACTAGATGACCTCTATGGGTACTTCCACGTCGGTGATTTGCTCTCACCTGTCCTCATCCTGAAAGTCAGCCAGGCAAGGAGTGGGGGGAAGAGTTGCAGCACATGGGCAGGGCTGGAGGGACCTATGCTTTAAATCCCTGCTTGGCCACAAAGCTTGCCGAGTGAGTTTGTGTCAGTGACTTCCAGCATACCCTACTCTGCAGGGTTGTTGTGAAGATGGAAGAATGCTAAGTTGCAAGCAGCAGGCATGCAATTCCCAGCACCTCCCTGGGGTCCTTTTGCTTTTAAAATGGGACATCCACACATACACCAGCATCCATTCCTACAGACCTAAAGCCAGCCTGACTTTCTTTGGATTGGAGCCTCTGGAACACGAGCTGAAGAATGGGGCTCGCCGTGTGTTCCTTGCTGCCCTTTTGCCATGGGGCTCCCCCACAGGTACGTTGGCAACAAACAGAGCCGTGCATGAAACAGAGCCAAGTTCAGGAGGGGCATGATCCCCAGGTCCTCCTCGCATTCATTTCAATGGTGCCTGTGCCAATATGCAGGAGTCACATGCACACCACACCAGTGGTGCCCAATACCCTTGACTTGTAGGGAGAGGCTCTTGGAGAGCCAGTTTGGTGTCGTGGTTAACTGCGCGGACTCTAACCTGGGAGAACCGGGTTTGATCCCCCACTCCTCCACTTGCACCTGCTGGATGACCTTGAGCAAGCCATAGTTCTGACAAGAGCTGTTCCTGAAAGAGAGCAGTTTCTGTCAGAGCTCTCTCAGCCCCACCTACCTCACAGGGTGTCTGTTGTCTAATCTGGGAGAACCGGGTTTGATTCCCCACTCCTCCACTTGCACCTGGCTGGATGACCTTGAGCAAGCCATAGTTCTGACAAGAGCTGTTCCTGAAAGAGAGCAGTTTCTGTCAGAGCTCTCTCAGCCCCACCTACCTCACAGGGTGTCTGTTGTCTAATCTGGGAGAACCGGGTTTGATTCCCCACTCCTCCACTTGCACCTGGCTGGATGACCTTGAGCAAGCCATAGTTCTGACAAGAGCTGTTCCTGAAAGAGAGCAGTTTCTGTCAGAGCTCTCTCAGCCCCACCTACCTCACAGGGTGTCTGTTGTCTAATCTGGGAGAACCGGGTTTGATCCCCCACTCCTCCACTTGCACCTGCTGGATGACCTTGAGCAAGCCATAGTTCTGACAAGAGCTGTTCCTGAAAGAGAGCAGTTTCTGTCAGAGCTCTCTCAGCCCCACCTACCTCACAGGGTGTCTGTTGTCTAATCTGGGAGAACCGGGTTTGATTCCCCACTCCTCCACTTGCACCTGGCTGGATGACCTTGAGCAAGCCATAGTTCTGACAAGAGCTGTTCCTGAAAGAGAGCAGTTTCTGTCAGAGCTCTCTCAGCCCCACCTACCTCACAGGTTGTCTGTTGTGGGGAGGGGAAGGGAAAGGAGTTTGTGAGCCGCTCTGAGACTCCTTTGGGTAGTGAAGGGCCATGGGGTATAAATCCAATCTCCTCCTCCTCCTCCTCCTCCTCTTCTATGTATTTCGGTAACTTACAGCCTGCCTTTTTTCACCGAGGCAGATGGCGTAGCGTGAGCCAGGCACCATCAGCAGGGTGGGACATCCCACGAACAGGACACTGCAGTCTGGACAGCAGAAACCTAAAAACAGAAATCTAAAAGCGTGTGACCTCGGGTCATTGGGTTGCCAGCTCCGGCTTGGGAAATTCCTGGAGATTTGGGGCCAGAGCTGGGGAGGGCAGAATGTGGGGAGGAGAGGCAGCTCGGGGTGGGGGGTATGATTCTAGGCAGCCCACCCTCCAAAGCTGCCAATTCCTCCAGGGTAACTGATCTCTCTGTTGCCTGGAGGGGATTCTAGGGGATCTCCAGCCACCCCCTTGGAGGTTGGCATCTTTGCCTCAGCACTCAGGTCTCATCTGTGCCCAAAACCACCCCAAGGGGCCTCTCCCTACAAGCCAAGGGTATTGGGCACCACTTCAGCAAACCAGTGTGGGCCTCCTTCTGCTCTCAGGCTGCCCGGCATTCACTGTAAAGGCTGGTTAGAAGAAGAAGAAGAGAGAAGAGATTGGATTTATACGCCGCTCTGAGCCTGTTTGGGGAGGGCGGTATATAAATCTAATAAAACAAACAGATACCCTGTCCTTCACTACCTGAAGGAGTCTCAGAGTGGCTTATAATCTCCTTCCCTTCTCCCCACAACAGACACCCTGTGAGGTAGGTGGGGCTGAGAGAGCTCTCTCGAGAACTGCTCCTGAGAGAACAGCTCTGAGCAAACTTGTGACTGACCCAAGGTCACCCAGCTGGCTGAATATGTAGAAGGACGGGGGGAATCAAACCGGGTTCTCCCAGATTGGAGTCCACACTCCTAACCACTACACCGAACTGGAGTGGGAAAGGCAGTGAGAGAAGGTGGCGCGCTTCTGCAAAGCCAGCCCCAGCCAAACAAGTGCAGTTTAGGTAGGAGCGTCCCGACTGCTACAAGGGCAATGAAAGGCTGAGAGCAAAGATTAATTGCAGGCCTCTATGGGATAGAGGACAAGGATTGGAAGGTGCAACTTTGCAGGGAGGGTGGGGAAGGACTGTGGCACATTTGCAGAGCCACACATGCGCATGCACATGCACACACACACACACTCCCCTCTGCTTACAGCACTGCTCAATGAAATAGAAAGAGACAGAGGTTCTGCCGGCATATTAAGTTCCTGGACTGACAACCCTGGCCTAGGAATCAAGCAGGGGCTTGTTTAATTGCCTGTGAAAATGGCTGGAAAGTTCTGTTGTTTCCTGTTGTTGTGATCGTTGTTTTTCAGTCACACAGTCACAACCTCATGGACCACATCACGCCAGGCCCTCCTGTCTTCCGCCGTCCTCTGGAGTTTGCTCAACTGTTGTTTCCTAACCACTAATAAATGTACTGTGCTATCAGCATTTGTGGGCTTTATGCAAAGAAGTGAATCCCAGATCTCAAGGCTGGAACGGACCAAGGAATGAGAGAATGCCTCTGAGCACGCACAGGAAGGCTTTTTTCCTCTTCCCCCTGCACCCACAGGTGGGACAGAACAGGTAAGGGGGGTTGGCAGGGGTCACAATCTGCCTTCTAGTGCTCCTACACGCTCCCCGTTTGCGAGGAACAAGACAGTGCAGCAGGGCTGTTAAATGCCTCCCGTTCGTTTCATATCTGGATTGTATGCCCCATGACTTTGTCTTTTGATAACTGCATCCTTCACACACACACCCTGCACACAGACACCTGAAAGATGTGAGCAGGAAACATATTGCCAGGCATATTCCATGAAGCAAGCCCATGAGCTCCGAAGAAGAAGGAGGAGGAGATTGGATTTATCTCCTGCCCTTCACTCAGAGTCTCAGAGCGGTTTACAATCTCCTTTCCCTTCCACTCCCCACAACAGACACCCTGTGAGGGAGGTGGGGCTGAGAGAGTTCTGAGAGAACTGCCCTTGAGAGAACAGCTCTGACAGAATGATGGCTTGCCCAAGGTCATCCAGCAGGTGCAAGTGGAGGAGTGGGGAATCAAACCCGGTTCTCCCAGATTAGAGTCTGCACACTTCACCACTACACCAATAATGTAGGCTTCCAAATGATAGGTCTCTCTTTTGAGGGCAAGTTCTTATTATTTTCAGTTCTCGTCCATCTTTCTCACTGGGATTCATGGAAGATTACAAGAAGTCAGTCCACTGGCTGCCCCATCAGTTGCCAGTCTCACTTTAAGATCTTGGCTATCACATGCAAAGCCTTCCATGGCCTCGGACCCTCGCATCTGCGAGACCGCCTCTCCCCCTACGCTCCACCATGACAGCCGCGCTCATCGGAGCGGGGTCTTCTGCAGGTGCCAAGGGGCAAAACCAACAGCTGCCCATACAGGTGCCCTCTCCGTTCTGCCCCTCACTTGATGGACTGGTCAAGAAGGCTCCCCCTCTCCTGGTTTTCTGCAAACGACGCAAAACTAAATTATTCACGAGGGCTTTTCTGTGCAGGCCCTGTACAAAATGATCCACAAAATTACTTGGATAAATTATTAAGGACTGCGGTCTGTACTATGCTGTATAGCTTGCTGAAGCCGGGATCCTACGACGTGATTTCCACATCATTGAATGCGTCATGTTCATTCTTGCTTTGGTTCTGTTTTTAGGATTCCGGTGGGTTTTACAACCCTGATACCTATCACCAGGGCCTTTTTTGTAGAAAAAGCCCAGCAGGAACTCATTAGCATAATAGACTACACCCAACAGCAGAAACTCATTAGCGTATTAGGCCACACCCCTGACATCACAGCTCATTGGCCTATTAGGCCACACCCCCATGTTGCCACACCCACCTTTTGCTTCTTATTCTGTTTACCTTGTTTGTGGTCAAAACCCAGGGCTTTTTTTTGTAGCAGGAACTCCTTTGCATGTTAGGTCACACACCCCTAAAGTAGCCAATCCTAATAAGTTTCTGCTGTTGGGCGTGCCCTATTATGCTAATGAGTTCCTGCTGGGCGTGGTCAACGTGGGAGCCAGTCGGAACTCCGTTCCTGCCCAAAAATAGCCCAGCCTATCGCGTTGTTCACTGAACGTCCCATCCTGTCGAGGGGACTGACTCACTCTGCGTAATCCGCCTTGAGTCCACCAGGGAGAGAGCCGGACTATAAGTAATGTAAATAAAATATAATAAAAATTAAAAATGAATAAACTTTTTGGGCAATCAAGTAAACAGATTACACCTTGATTTTCATGCTTTTCCTTAAGTGATGGGACTTCCTTGGATTTCAAGTTCATCTTCATGCCCTGGTTCATCTTCATGCCCTGGTCAGAGAATAGAAGGCAGAGAAGGGGGGGGGATGACAGTGTACGGGGAACAGGATCATACAGGCCCTTTCGGCACGTGGACCTCACCCCAGGTTTTGTCTGTGTTCGACTCACAGCCATTTACTTTGCAGTTATCGCTGTTTATCTGTTGTTTTCTGCACTGATTTTTTCCTGCTCCAATTTGCTTGCCTGCCCTGGGTTATAAATTCTGCATTGGGAACAGGGCTGTTCAGGCCCGCGGCCAGGGTTTTGCCATTCAGGGAGGCTTTAAATAAGTGAGGGGGCACTGACGTCACAAAATAAAAAATAAAATTATTTTTTAAAAAAACTAACTTTTGCAGCATTCGCACTCTGCCCGGGGAAGCAAGCCGCGCTTGGGGAAGGGGCGGTGGGGGGAAGTCCTCTGGGTGGCCCAAAGAGTTGGGAGTCCTCCGGGCAGCCCAGCGATCTGGAGGCCAGGGGGCTGGATGGAAGCCAGGGGGCCTTGGCAGGAAGTCAGGGGGGCAGGCCCCCAAATGTCCCGCTGTAGCTACAGGCCTGGGGGTATTTGACCTAGGTATGGTGGGGAGGATCAAAACCGAGTTAAAAACTCTACACTTAAATCTACACTGGAGCCACTCTGAGTTGAGGGAAAGCCCACAGCAAAACAGGATCCAGAATACCCTGGGGCAACACCTGGGGTGACCACAATGTAATGCAGAATTGACCAAAAAACAAACAAACAAACAAAAACGGGATAAAAAGAGGGGTGAAATAGAGTGTAGTGCAGAATAGCTAGCAGGATGACATGATTGAGGTTTATAAGACTATGCATGGGAAAGAGCAGGTATATAGGTATAGATAGGGACTCTGGGGCAAGGGATGCTCTGTCATCTTGGTGCTTGGGGGGGGGGTCAACAGTGGGAGGGCTTCTAATGTCCTGGCCCCACTGGTGGACCTCCTGATGGCACCTGGTATTTCTGGCCACTGTGTGACACAGAGTGTTGGACTGGATGGGCCTTTGGCCTGATCCAACATTGGCATCTCTTATGTTCTTATGATACAGTATTGAACCAGGATTAAAGGTCTAGTGCAGAAAAAAAAAATCTTTCCCCACTGCAGCAACCCGACCCCCTTTTCTGCCTTGACTCTGCATTGGTGTGACCCTTTTTGTTACCTTCAGAAATGAAGGCACAGAAATTAGCATCACTGTCTGGTTTTATGCCACCGGCCTCCTCTCCTCGCCCGCCTCACATATGACAAATAGTCCATAACTGGGTATTATGACCTGTTAAAACAGCAAGATAAGAGTGGCATTCAGAGGAGAGATGCCCTGAGGCCCGACGGTGAGGCAGATGCAATGTGCGGAGAAAGGGAAAGTGTGCCGATAATTAAAATATGGGGTTTAATGTATGCCGGGACCTGATGATGATGATGATGGAGGGACAAGAACGTCTTGCAAGAAAGGCCTCCTGGCAGCCAACAGATGTGGAGATCGCTGTCCAAGCGCTGAGCAGATGCTAAGCCAAGCTTCACAGAGCGCAATTCCTCCTGCCCGTCAGCTTACCAGGCAGTCTCTAGGCTAAAGGGCATCCTCCAAGTCCTAAATGCCACCTCTTGGGGTTCTTGGGGGAGCATCTTCCTGAGGCTTTCAAGTCTGGCAATTAAACCTTTTCACAAAGAACCTAAGAAGAGCCCTGCTGGATCACACCAGTGAGGGTCCATCTAGTCCAGCATCCCGTCTCACACAGGGGCCAACCGGTTCCTCTGGAGGGCCAACAACAGGGCAGAGAGGCCGAGGTCTTCCCCTGAGAAGAACACCAGAAGAGCCCTGCTGGATCAGACCATTAGTCCATGTAGTCTAGCATCCTGTCTCATGCAGTGGCCAAGCAGTTCCTTTGGACAGACAACAACAGGGAATAGAGTCTGAGGCCGTCCCCTGATGTTGCCTCCCAGGTCTGGTGTGAATATTGTGTTTATTATTTCAACACAGTGTTTTCTGTGTTCACCCACCCGCTGGGTGGAGGCGGATTCTGGTGGACTTTGGGACTGAGACCAGTGCCTAGTTGCCCCAGGACCCGGGGGGGGGGATCATCTTGTTTGCCCTCTTCTGTACTTTTTCCAGCTCTGCAATGTCCTCTTTGAGATATGGTGACCAGAACTGCATACAGTATTCCAAATAAGGCTACACCATAGATCTATCCAGGGGCATCACAATATCGGTCATTATATTCTCAAGCCCTTTCCTAATACTCCTCAGCATCCCTTTTGGCAGGGCCTTCTCAGCAGCAGCCCCCTGACCACGGAATTCTCTCCCACAAGAAGCAAGATGAATGCACACAGTTAACATCAGCTTTGCCAGCAGAAGATCCCAGGTTCAGTACTCACGTGACCTCCTGTTGAAAAGTCTCAGGCAGCGGCTAGTACTGAGAAAGACAGCATTGCTTGCCAACCAGAGCAGGCAATACTATTCATGGATATATATATATCTTTTCCTTCATTTTATCCTCCCAACAACCCTGTGATGTAGGTTGTTATTTGCAAGGAGGGAAGCTCGGCTGACTTCAAATGCAAGCCAAACAAAATGAATCGCCTCACCAGGTTCTCTTGGAAGAGTCAGAGAATCATAAAATGCGAGAGTTGGAAGGGACCTTGCAGGCCATCTAGACCAACCCCCTGCACTCTGCAGGAGCAGAGCCAAAAGATAGCCCTACAACACACCCAAAAGATGGTCGTCCAGTCGCCGCTTGAAAACGTCCAGCGAAGGAGCATCCACCACCTCCCGAGGAAGTCCGTTCCACTGCTCAACCACTCTGAAAGTTAGGAAGTTTCTCCTGATATTTAGCCGGTAACGACTCCCTTGTAATTTCCACCCATTAGATCTAGTCTTGCAATCTGGAACAAGAGAGAATAGATCTGCTCCATCTTCTACATGACAGTCCTTCATATATTTGAAGATTGCAATCATGTCCCCTCTAAGCCTGCTCTTTCCCAGGCTAAACATACCTAACTCTTTCAGCCTTTCCTCGTAAGACTTGGATTCCAACCCTCTCACCATCCTGGTTGCCCTCTTCTAGACACGCCCGAGCTTGTCAACATCCTTCCTAAAATATGGTGCCCAAAACTGGACACAGGACTCCAGGTGAGGCCTGACCAGAGCGGAATAGAGCAGAGCTACCACCTCCCGTGATCTGGACACAAGGCTTCTGTTAATGCATCCTAACAGAGCAAGCAGGATCTCGCAAAGGGTCAGCCTGGAAGAAACCGAGAGCGAAAGAGCTGGCTGACAGGACTGGTCAGGTTCCTGGGAGCCCTGCCCCTCTCACAGGCATTCGGTTTGCCCCTGCTACCCATCCCTGAGCCGGGAAAAGTTTTCCTGACCAGATCCATCCCCCAGAATACTGCAACCAGCATCACCAGGTGTCCAAGCTGCTTTGCAGGCATTCTCTCATTGTCATCCTGGAAACAAGCCGTGCTGTCATCCCCTTATGGCAGATGAGGGGCAAAGAGTTCAGCCCCCTCACTTGCTCAGGGAAAAGAGGAGACTTGGACACAGATTTGTAAATTCATAGCTCAGTCAGTTTCTTGGCCGCCAGCTGCCAGGCTAGTTGCTAAAAGCAGGGAGAGAGAACGCAGCAAGCACACTGGCCCACTTTCTACCACCACATGAGTTACAGGTCCTCGGCTTCATAGAATCACAGAGTTGGAAGGGGCCATACAGGCAATCTAGTCCAACCCCCTGCCCAATGCAGGACCAGCCTAGAGCATCCCTGACAAATATTCCTCCAGCCTCTTCTTGAAAGCTGCCAGGGAAGGGGAGCTCACCCCCTCCCTGGCAGCTGATTCCACCTTTGAACCACTCTGACCGTGAACAAGTTTTTCCTAATCTCCAGCCGATACCTTTCTGCATATAACTTAAACCTGGTGCTTCGGGTCCTATCTTCTGCTGCCGACTGGAGCAGCTCCTTGCCCTCCCCCAAATGGCAGCCTTTCAGATATTTAAAGAGAGCAATCACGTCCCCCCTCAATCTCCTCTCCTCCAACCTAAACATTTCCAAGGCCCTCAGCCTTTCCTCGTAGGGCTCAGTCTCCAGACCCCTGATCATCCTTGTTGCTCTCTTCTGCACCCTCTCGATTTTGCCCACATCCTTTTTGAAGTGAGGCCTCCAGAACTGCACACAGGACTCCAGGTGCGGCCTGACCAAGGCAGCGTACAGAGGGGCTACGACCTCCCACGATTTTAATGCTATGGCCCTTTTAATACAACCCAAGACTGAATTTGCCTTTTTTGCCACCGCATCACACTGACTGCTCATATTTAGTTTACAGTCCACGCTTACCCCGAGATCTCTTTTGCATTCACTACTCCCCAGACACGTATCCCCCATCCAGTATGCGTGCTTGACATTGTTGTGGTCCAGATGTAATACTCTGCATTTATCTTCATTGAATTGCATCCTGTTTGCGGCTGCCTACTTCTCCAGAGAATTCAGGTCTTTTCGGATTTTAACCCTATCTTCTTGGGTGTCTGCTACTCCTCCCAATTTTGTATCATCAGCAAATGTAATGAACATCCCTTCTACCCCTTCATCCAGATCATTGATAAAAATAGTGAAAAGTACCGGGCCCAAAACCGAGCCCTGCGGCTCCCAGCTGGACACCTCCCTCCAATCTGATGGAACGCCATTGACCGCCACTCTTGCTGGCCACAGGCCCCCTGTCTCTGAGCCCTGCCCACGACCCCCCCCCCCGCCCACCATCAGCTGCCCGCATCTCCTTCCACCAGTCTCTTTTGCTAGCTTGTTCTTCCTCCAGCTGCCCTTCCCTACCTTCTGGTTTCCTTTGCCTTTATCCTTCTTTTTTTTTTTGGTTTTAATAATTTTATTTAAGTTTAAGTGCAAACGAAAGAATGTCAACATCTAAGTAACATACAATGCAGAATTGTAACAGAGTAACAAGACAAATAGAATAACAAGCTTCAGAACAGAAGAGATAATGATGCAACAAGAAGGTATCACTTGCGCGTTGCCTGAGAGCACTATATACTGGTATGGACATAAACATGAGCATGAACATGAGTAACTAGGGTCATCCAGTGTGCTGTGTTGTCAAAGATTCAAGAGTATCGCTTAGTTAAAAATGAAGCCACGATGCAAAGTTCGGATTTTTTGGCAGGAGATCGTTTTCTGCCATGAATTGTAAGTATGGGAACCAGGTGTTTGTGAATTTGGAGTGTGTTGTGCATGGTGATGTCCGAGAGGTGTCTAATACATTGGTTATTTTATCCATGATGAAGAATTCCCATATTTTGTTTCTCCATTCCTCCATCTTTGGTGGTTTGTCTGACTTCCAGACAGTTGCGATGGTAAGTGAGGCTGCTATAAGCATATACGATATTAAACATTGGAGGGAATCTCTTTGCCTCTGTCCTTCTCAGGACCCACAGCCAAACAACGAAGTACATGCTTCCAGGAAGGTTTTACTTTTATTGAAAAGCCATAGAAGCAATAACATGAACACTGTTAGGAATGGCGCGCTACCTGTGTGCATAATAGGATATAGGGCATTCGTATGCGCCCCCCCCCCAGCAATAACCAATTAGGTGGGCTCCCACACGCGGGAGACTGCAAGACTCTCTAGGTGGCGAAGCTGGGAACGGAGAAGCTCCCACGGACGATAGACACCACAATCTCCACCAGTACAACTTCAAAGATAAGCGTTGCAGCTCTGAAGCAAGTAAGCGTATGGGAAGGAATGCAAAGCAATTAGAGAACATCTCCACACGCATGGCAGCGTAGCTGACACGCTGGCCACAGATCCCCCTTCCCACTTCACCTGCCAACTCTCCAGCCTCCCTGCCTGTCTCTACCGCCCCCGCTGCCCTGCATTCTGCAAGCAGGGCCAGTCAGCTCTCCTTGAGGGGCAGGAAGGAACCCCAGGCTGGGACAGTGAGCCTTGAGCAGCGACATGAGCTGGAGGCCAGTGGCTGGGCCAGGGACAGAGGCTTCAGTAGGACCAGGTTTATTTTGGGGCAGGAACGCACAGGAACGGAGTTCCGGCTGGCTCCTGAGTTGGCCACGCCCAGCAGGAACTCATTAGCATAATAGGCCACACCCAACAGCAGAGACTCATTAGGATTGGCTACATTAGGGGTGTGTGGCCTAACATGCAAAGGAGTCCCTGCTACAAAAAAAGCCCTGGGTTTGGACAACAAACAAGGTAAACAGAATAAGAAGCAAAAGGTGGGTGTGGCTCGATGACCACACTTCTGGTAACGTGTGGGTGCGGCCTAATATGCTAATGAGTGGTGCTGTCAGGGGTGTGGCCCAATATGCTAATGAGTTCCTGCTATTGGGTGTGGCCTATTATGCTAATCCTGCTGGGCTTTTTCTACAAAAAAAGCCCTGAGTAGGACCAAGGCTCCAATAGGCTCAGAAGACAGCCACGCCCGCCACCTGCTCTAGAAGCAGCCCCTGCGGCTCATCTAGCCAGGCCTAACTGGGCCAGAATCCTGCAAAGGATCAGATCCACCATGCTCTGGCCCTGAGGTGGAGCACAGGCAGCCAGCCTAGTGCTGCGTCTTCACTGGTCCTTCTGCACGCCCCTAGGGTTGCCAGGTCTGGGTGGGGAAATACCTGGAGACTTTGGGGGTGGATCCAGGAGAGGGCGGGGTTTGGGGAGGGGAGGGGCCTCAGCAGGGTACGGTGCCACGGAGTCGACCCTTCAAAGCAGCCACTTTCTCCAGGGGAGCTGTAAAAGCAGGAGATCCTCGGGCCCCACCTGGAGGCTCAACAAGAAGCACACAGGGAACACGGCTAAGTTAGGTAAACACCGAAAACACCGTGTTGATATAATAAACACAATATTCACATCATGTACTTATAGCTAAATATATTTGCTTTTTATACACAACATCAACTCTAGTGTATTGTAAACACTTTCAAACTACAACATCACATTTCAAACACTTTCAGACTAAGTTATATAACATGAAGAGTCCAACTGTCTTCTTCCTGATGGAGGATAAATACCAATGTACAGTTATTTGTACCGAACAATGCAGCAACCTATTGTACATTGCCCAAGTGATGATCCTGCTGGATCCTTAGTTTGAAAGTGTTTGAAATGTGATGTTGTCGTTTGAAAGTGTTTACAATACACTAGAGTTGATGTTGTGTATAAAAAGCAAATATATTTAGCTATAAGTACATGATGTGAATATTGTGTTTATTATTTCAACACGGTGTTTTCTGTGTTCACCCACCTGGAGGCGGGCAACCCTGCCTGCCCCGCTGGGTGGAGGCGGATTCTGGTGGGCTTTGGGACTGAGACTGAGACCGGTGCCTAGTTGCCCCAGGACCCGGGTGGGGGGCGGAATGGGACAGAAAGAAGTTCTGGCAGAGGAGCTCCTTCCACAGGCTCCTCAGGGGCAAGTTCTGGAGATTTCCCACTGCAGGCTCCTTAGGCGCCATTTCTGGAGCAGACAGGCCAGGAGTCTTGAAAAGTTTCCTGCTCTCCTCCAGGCCACATCTTTGGCTGGTGTAGTGGTTAAGTGTGCGGACTCTAATCTGGGAGAAGCGGGTTTGATTCCCCACTTCTCCACTCACAGCTGCTGGATGACCTTGGGCAAGCCGTAGTTCTGACAAGAGTTGTCCTTGAAAGAGCAGTTTCTGTCAGAGCTCTCTCAGCCCCACCTACCTCACAGGGTGTCTGTTGTGGGGAGGGGAAGGGAAAGGAGTTTGTAAGCCGCTCTGAGACTCCTTTGGGTAGTGAAGGGCGGGGTATAAATTCAATCTCCTCCTCCTCTTCCTCCTCCTCCTCCTCTTCTTCTGCTTCTTCTTCTTCCTCAGAGGTTTTGGAGTCAGAGTCCAGAGCCAGAGCTCAGTGGGGGTCATGACATCACCCAACACTCTTCTTACTGATGTTGCCCTCCCCCCATCTGTATTTATTTATTTATTATTTATTTGGATTTATATCCCACCCTTCCCGAAGGCATCTGTAGACTCTCTACCCAACTCAACCTTTCATTTTCCTTATAGGAGTGATACCATTAGCATTCTGTTGATACTTTTTTTTTCTCCTGCAGTTTTAGAAGGTTTTTGAACTTTCCATGACATCACAGTAGTTCAACCAGTAGAAAGCATTTCCACATAACAGTAAGCTAGACATTAGCTTGCAATGGGCCCCCTAGACATACTTTCCTTGGGAGGAAGTCCCATTGAATTCAGGAGGACTTTGTGCGAAGTAAACACGCACAGGAGGGGCCTGCTGCAGATTCCATCATTAAAAAAAATAAAGATGGTCTAGTGAAGAAAGCAAGTAACACCATGGTGAGGAGTTCTGTTTACCTTATAACTTTCAAAAGGCTGGAACTCAGAGCTGAAATTTTGTAGCTGGGGGGGCCATTTTTACGGCTGCACGCATGAAATTAAACCGCATGAGTCCCATTAGCAGTAATGGAAACCCCATCGCTAAGGCCCTGCACAGTCTGCTGAAACTTAACTCACTGGTGCATTTAACCTTTGTCATAAAGTACAACACTATATTTGTTTAGCTTTCTTTCTTTTTTGCGCAACTAACAAAGGAAGCGGGTTGATAGGTTGGGAAACTGTTTCTTTCATTTTTAAAATGTTTATGGGTCACTTTCCTGATTGCTCCAACTGACTGGCAAGAAATCAAACAATAAGATTCAGAAATACGTTATAAATACACCTGAGCCAGTTTGGTGTAAGTGGTTAAGTGTGTGGACTCTAATCTGGGAAAACCGGGTTTGATTCCCCACTCCTCCACTTGCACCTGCTGATGTGACCTTGGGTCAGTCACAAGCTCTGGCACA
>NW_015173146.1:147693-150778 GCF_001447785.1 Gekko japonicus | reverse complement strand
ATTTCTGGGAGGTTTGGGGGGGTGGGGTCTGGGGAGGGCGGGGTTTGGTGAGGGGTGGGACCTCAGCAAGGTACAGTGCCGCAGAGTCTTCCTCCAAAGCGGCCATCTCCTCCAGGGCAGCTGATCTCTGTAGCCTGGAGATGAGTTGTAATTCCAGGAGATCTCCAGCCCCCACCTGGTGGTTGGTAACCCTCACCTGAACCATGCTTGGTGACAAATACATAACCGATCTATTTGTCCAGATGAGACTGTATGTAACCACAATTTCCCATCTGATGTATAACGGCTCCTACCCATGGTGCAGTAGTCAAGCTTGAAGAAACAGAAGCTCAGATCAAGGTGCACTTATTTACACTGTCTGTCCCCCCAGCCCAGCAGACATCTTAGGCTACAGTGCCCTACCACCTTGTTCCACACTGCGGAACTATTGGGTCATTGGGAGGTAGTTTGGTGCAGTGGTTAGGAGCGAGGACACTAATATGGGAGAACTGGGTTTGATTCCCCACGCCTCCACATGCAGCTGCTGGTATGACCTTGGGTCACTCACAAGTTCTTTCAGAGTTCTCTCAGGAGCCGTTGTCGAGAGAGCTCTCTCAACCCCACCTACCTCACAGGCAGTGTTCCCTCTAAGCTGAGTTAGCTAGCTCACCGTTTTTTAGCCTCCAGCTCACACATTTTTGTCTTAGCTCAGGGAGGACGGCTCCAGAGCAAACTAATTTATGCTGTAGCCAAATCGCTCGCTCACAACTTTAATGCCAGTAGCTCACAAAGTGGAATTTTTGTTCACAAGACTCCACAGCTTAGAGGGAGCGTTGCTCACAGGGTGTCTGTTGTGGGGAGAGGAAGGGAAAGGGGACCGTAAGCCGCTCTGAGACTCCTCCGGGTAGTGAAGGGCCATGGGGTATACATCCAATCTCTTCTTTTTCCTCCTTCCTTTTCAGCATGGGGTTGAACATGCCCAAATGGAACAATGGATTGTGAGCATGACGGCCAATTTCGTTTGCAAAAACTGGTTGCTTTGTAGGAGTGGTTTGGGAGGCTGACTGCTTCCGCTTCTGTGCTTCCCTAAACCTTAATCCTTGCCTTGGAGTGTAACGTGTTTATTAGGAGCGAACCGGCACAGGAAATGAGGCCAAACTGGCCATGTGCGAGGATCGTGGCATGTGCCATTACTCCAGACGATTGAGGCCATTTTTCTTCTGTCCTGCAATTTACTGGCAAGCGAGTCTCCCAGCCAGCCAGATGTGGGGGCAATGAGGTGGGGAGGATTTGGGGGAGGGTGACTGTTGGGGCTGCTGTCGCCACCAGCCTCTACCGGCAGTTTGGCACACAGAAATCCAGCGAATGGGGCTTTCCTCCGTATTCTGTCTTTCTACTGGGGAAAAAAGATTTACACACTGGATTTCTGCAAGGTAAACACACAAGAGTGAAGCTAGCAAAGGGCGGGGGGATATGAAGATTGAGCCTTGCCATCCTTGAACCCTGAACGGGGTGTTTTCATCACTATCCTTGTCCTAGGAACTGGTGGGGGGCAGTTTCCCAGAAAGAGAGCAGCATTTCTGCAGAAGACATCCTTCCTGGAATATCAAGGCACATCCCTGTTCAATAGATGAGCAGGCTCGAGTCTAGCGATAAGCTCAACTTTATTTGTGATTTCAGCAAGAGCAAAGACAAGACCCCCAGAGCCTCGCCTCTGTTACATAGCATGCCATTGCCACACCCAAACACACCCCACTCCCAGTGATAGGCTATTTACATAACATTACTACTTGACTGCTTACTTCCAGAGTCCTGGTCAGCTATTGTTCTTGTGCTCCAAGCTCAGCCAGTCTCTGGGGTGACATACGGTGCCCGCTAGAGTTGCCAGCTCTGGCGTGGGAAATTCCTGGAGATTTAAGGGGTGGAGCCTGGGGAGGGTGTGGTTTGGGAACGGGAGGGGCCTCAGCAGAGTATAATGTCATTGAATCCACCCTCTAAAGCAGCCATTTTCTCCGGGGGAACTGACCTTGGGTGTTTGGAGATCACTCGTAATTCTAGGGGGCTCTGTATGTGTCCCCCTCGCCCCTTCCTCCCATTCGAATGAATGGTGCCTTTGCACTCCTGGGGGAGAAAGGAACAGCTGGTCTTGGGTGCGAGCAGCTCAATTTACATAAGAAGTAGCTTCCCGCGGAGTCCAGCCCCTGGTTAAACTAGCTCGATATTGCCTGTTTCGACTGGCAGAGGGCCCCCAGAGTCTCAGGCAAGGGCCCTTTCCCAGTCCCAACACCTGAGATCCCCTTTCAACTGCCGATGCCAGGAATTTAACTTGAGACCCGGGATATGTCCAGCTCTGTGATCTCCTGGAATCACAGCTGATCTCCATCCTACAGAGATCAGTTCCCCTGGAGGAAAGGGCTACTGTGGAGGGCGGGCTCTGTGTGGCAGAACCCAGAGAGGTCCCTCCTCAGAGGCTCCACGGACTCCCGGCCACGGAAGGTGGGAGTAGCGGGCCTTGCCTCCAGGACCCACCCGGTGGTGGCAAAAGGGAAGAGGCAACGGGTACACCTTGCCTGGGCTTGCCAACCTCCAGGGAAGTCCCAGAGATCTCTTGGAATTACACCAGGTCTCCAGGTGACAGATAGTTTCCCCTGGAGAAAATGGATGCTTCAGAAGGTGGACTCTCTATGCCATTGTACCCTGCTGAGAGCCAGTTTGGTGCAGTGGTTAAGTTGTTGTTGTTCAGTCGCACAGTCGAGTCCGACTCTTCGCGACCCCATGGACCTGCTCCCGCCAGGCCCTCCTGTCTTCTGCCGCCCTCTGAAGTTAGCTCAATTTCATGTTCGTTGCATCTATGACACTGTCTAACCATCTCATCCTTTGCCGTCCCCGTCTTCTTTGACCCTCAATCTTTCCCAGCATCAGGGTCTTCTCCAGTGGTTAAGTGCGCGGACTCTAATCTGGGAGAGCCGGGTTTGATTCCCCACTCCTCCACTTGCGCCTGCTGGATGACCTTGGGCAAGTCGTAGTTCTGACAAGAGCTGTCCTTGAAAAAGAGCAGTTTCTGTCAGAGCTCTTTCAGCCCCACCTACCTCACAGGGTGTCTGTT
>NW_015173146.1:141976-147584 GCF_001447785.1 Gekko japonicus | reverse complement strand
GCTCTGAGACACCTTTGGGTAATGAAGGGTGGGATATAAATCCAATCTCCTCCTCCTCCTCCCCTCCCTGAACCCCACCCTCCCCTGGCTCCACCCCCAAAATCTCCCAGATATTTCCCAACCAGGAGCTGGCATTCCCATGAAACAACAGACATTCCCCCAGCTTCCAGATAAAAACCAGTTCTTTCCACCCTGCAGAAGAAGAACAAGAATACGCAACAGCAACAGGCCCATTTGTGGCTTAGGGCCCTAATCCCGCAAACACTTGGAAACCCTCCGTAAGCCGCTGTGAGGCAGCTGTTTGACGACCAAGGCCAGGCAGCCCCCCCCGTTCCAAGGCCTGATCCCCCCCCCCAGCTCGGGAGGGAAAGGGCACATTATCAGAAGTGACTCACTGAGGGAAGGCGGCCATCGCAGGCCCTGTAGAACGGACACCGAGGCTGTGAGCTGTCATGTTTGCTTTTTTGCGTCTCTCCCTGACAATGCCTGGTTTGGTTTGTAATTGCATTAAAATGCCTCCTCTAGCAGCGATGACCTAATCATCTCCACGATGCCTATATTTAGAAAGTCTCTTTTGTACTCCGGAGAACCGAAGCCAGAAGTAGCAAGCGCCGCTCTCCGTGGCTTCATAAACACAGAGGTGGTTTGCAGAAGGGGACTTCCTTGGCTGCAGAATTATTTTATTTCCGGCCCCTCCCCTGCATTTTCCTTCTCACCTCTTGAGCCCACAATCTCCAGCAGTTTACAAAAGGGGCAAGATCAGGAGTAAAACTGCTGTTTCATTTTAAAGATGTTTCTCGGGCCTGCCTTGAATGTGAAATTGGCAAATGGAAATGGTATAAATTAATCAAACATAATAAACAAATAGCTCCGAAAGGGAGAAAGATGGAGGATAGGAGGAGGAGGGAGAGAAGATATTGGATTTATACCCCGCCCTTCACTTGGAGTCTCGGAGCGGCTTACAAGCTCTTTTCCCTTCCCCTCCCCACAACAAACACCCTGTGAGGTGGGCGGGGCTGAGAGAGCTCTTTCGAGGACTGCCCTTGAGAGAACAGCTCTGAAAGAACTATGGCTTGCCCAAGGTCATCCAGCAGCTGCAAGTGGAGGAGTGGGGAATAAAACCCAGTTCTCCCAGATTAGCTGCTGGATGACCTTGGGCGGTGTCTGTGGCGGGGAGGGGGAGGGAAAGGAGTGTGTAAGCCGCTCGGAGACTCCTTTGGGTAGTGATGGGCGGGGTATGAATCCAATCTCCTCCTCCTCCTCCTCTTCTTCAATTGATGACTGGAAAGATCTCTGTCCCACCTCTCATCCACAGTTGCTGCTAGATTGAATTCACAGTCCATTCATGACAATAGCCGTCGACCGTGGGGAACAAAAGCCACCCCCAATGTTAAGGCAGGTAGGAGCCAAGGGGGACCCCCAAACCATCTCAAACATGCGTGCAACAAAGCACACAAATCAGTCGAACGTCCGTAGACTGAATCCCTTGGTACACGTTGGTAGCCCCGGGGCGGGGGGAACCCCAAACTGGGTTGCCCAAGTAGAAGAAGCCAGCTGCACATTCCATTTTCCAGGCAGAAACGCAGGGCAGATAGTAAGAAGTTCATCTGCATACCAGCAAAAATAGTCCTTCGTGACTTTCAGGAGGATGGGTGGATTCAAATAGTCATCTGAGATCCACTTGGATCTGCAGAGGAAGAAACTTCCCACTCTGGTTCCAATGGTGGGCCATCACTAGCGAAGCTGTGAAGCCGTAGCCGACTTATGGCGACCCTGTAGGGTTTTCAAGGCAAGTGACATTCAGAAGTTGTTCCCCGTTGCCTGCCTCTGTGTAGCAACCCTGGACTTCCTTGGTGGTCTCCCATCCAAGGACTAACCAGGGCCGACCCTACTTAGCTTCCAAGATCTGAGGAGACCAGGCAAGCCTGGGCCATCCAGTTCAAGGCAAGAGACTTAACAGAGGTGGCTTGCCGTTGCCTTCTTCGGCATAGTGGTCCTGGACTTCCTTAGTGGTTTCCCATCCTAGTACCAACCAGGGCCGACCCTGCTTAGCTTCCGAGATCTGATGAGATCAGGCTAGCCTGATCCAGTCAGCAAACCTCAAGAAACAAGCATTCTCAATTCCCATTCACAGTTGCGTTCCCTTCATACCAGCCCGTTCCAAACTGACCTACATGACTGAAATTAAGTCATCTCACATGAGCGAGGAATGGGCGCTCCGTCTCTACCCAGAGAGCTACAAACAGCTCCCAGAGATAGTGTACATCTGATTAAGGAACCACACCCAGAAAGTACAGGCCAGTTGCCAAGTTATTTATTAACCAAATTTTATTCCTGTCATATTTGCAGGAGATACAAGCGAGCCCTCCGTATCTTATCTTCCTGCGAATTCCGATGCTGCTGGGACTTCTGATAACGGTGGTAGGCCAGGACAGTTGGCAAATTCTCCAGACTTGATTTTTAAAGAGAGATTTATGGACAACTCTTCCAGGATGGGAGAAGCCTTCTGAAAAGTTGTCTCCATCGCTTCACCCGTCTGGTAGAAATTTTGGTAAAGAGAGATTTATGGACAACTCTTCCAGGACGGGAGAAGCCTTCTGAAAAGTTGTCTCCATCGCTTCACCCATCTGGTGGAAATTTTGGTTTTGTTTTTGTTTTTAGTTGTGGCCCCTCAAGGAAACCGAAAGGACCCCCACAGGGCACTGTCCATGAGGAAGCCTCCCTACTTTAAACGCATGAAGACGTGAAGCTGCCTTACAGTGACTTGGTCCATCAAAGTCGGTATTGTCCACACCGACTGGTAGCAACTCTCCGGGGGTCTCAGGCAGAGGTCTTTCACATCATCTGCTGCCAGGCCCTTTGACTGGAGATGCTGGGGATTAAACCCGGGACCTTCTGTCTGCCAAGCAGATGCTCTGTCACTGAGCCACGGTCCCTCCCAAACAGCATAAGCCACGAACACACGAAATTGCCTTATACTGATTCAGATCTCTGGGCCATCAAGGTCTGTATTGTTCCTTCAGACGGGCAGTGGCTCGCCAGGGTCTCAGGCGGAGGTCTTTCACATCACCCACTGCCTGGTCCTTTTCACTGGAGATGCTGGGGATTGAACCGGGGACCCTCTCTGTCTGCAAAGCAGATGCTGCACCTCAGAGGCCCCTCCCTTAACCCCCCCTTGAAATGAAGGGGAGTTCCATCCCTTCCCACCTCTCCTGTTGCTTTCAAGGGGACGAAGGAACTCATTAGCATATTGGACCACACCCCTGACAGCACAGCTCATTAGCACATTAGGCCACACCCCCATGTTACCAGAAGTGTGGTCATCCAGCCACACCCACCTTTTGCCTCTTATTCTGCTTACCTTGTCTGTTTTCAAAACCCAGGGCCTTTTTTTGTATCAGGAACTCCGTTGCATGTTAGGCCACACACCCCTAATGTAGCCAATCCTAATGAGTTGCTGCTGTTGGGTGTGGCCTATTATGCTAATGAGTTCCTGCTGGGCGTGGCCAACTTGGGAGCCAGCCAGAACTCCGTTCCTGTGCGTTCCTGCCCAAAAATAGCCCTGGGCCTCACCTGACTGATCAAATCACTGACTCACCCCACCCCCAAGTACAGTAACTCACTGTCTCCCGATTGCTGCTTTCCAGCCCAATCAAACCGCTAGCCCCTTGGGCCGTGATCAGTTTGCTCTGGAGAAACCAGGCAACAAATTATTTTGCCCTTACCAACTTCAGCTGGGCTTTAAGGTATTGAAGAAGGCCCAACTGGCTGACTGAAAACCTGGTGTAGTGTAGTGTAGTGGTTAAGTGTGTGGACTCTGATCTGGGAGAGCCGGGTTTGATTCCCCACTCCTCCACTCGCAGCTGCTGGATGACCTTGGGCAAGCCATAGTTCTGTTAGAGCTGTCCTTGAAAAGAGCAGCTCTTGAAAGAGCTCTCTCATCCCCACCTACCTCACAGGGTGTTTGTTGTGGGGAGGGGAAGGGAAAGGATTTTGTAAGCTGCTCTGAGACTCCAAGTGAATGGCGGGGTATAAATCCACTGGTGGACTTCCTGATGGCACCTGGTATTTTTGGCCACTGTGTGACACAGATTGTTGGACTGGATGGGCCTTTGGCCTGATCCAACATCGGCGTCTCTTATGTTCTCATGTTAAATCCAATCTCCTCCTCCTTCTTGACAGAGAAGTGCATGGATTTATTTAAGTCATTTATACCCAGAGCAGCCTATATCCTTCTCCCTCTGCTTCATCCTCACAACAACCCTGTGAGGAAGGGTGTGGTAAGGGTGTGTGACTGGCTCAAGGTCACCCAGTGAGCTTCCATTCACACAAGCGAGGTTTCAGACCTGGGTCTTACACTCTTAACCACTACACCACACCGGCTCACAGGATGGATTAGCCTCAGGCACAGGGGGCCGGGCCTTTTGATGCACGCAATTGGTGCGTGTTTGTTTTAAAAGTCTTGCTTTTTGGTTTAGTACCCAAAGCAGCTGACAATAACCATCAGAGGCTAAGAGAAGAAGTTACCAACACACCAGGCAGGTAAAATCAAAGAGTAAAACCAAGCCAAAGTAGATACTACTGTATATAGTATGCACTACCTGTGTGCTGTACATATGATCCTACTAGGTGATTTCTGCATTGTTTAACATGTCGTTAAGTGTTGCTTAATGCTTTGTTTCAGCGGTTTCAGATTTCTGATGGGTTTCAGGTTTCTGCAGTCCAGTCCCTCTTGCAATGTTTATTGGACGTCTCATCCTGTCGATTCCACTGACTTACATTGGGCAATCTGCCTCCAGTCTCAAAGGACAAAGGTGGAATATACATTATGCAAATAAATTAAAAAAACACAGCCACCCAAATTGCGCAAGGGGGGAAATTGGCAACGTCTGCCCCTCATGGGTTTAATTGAGGCAGCCCTGGCTTGTGTTGGGGGAAGCTTTCACAAGGTCCGTCACAAAACCCTGGGGGCATGGCAGAGGTAGACTGGCTCTTACCAGGGGAGAAGATTCAGGCGGGATAGCCATGTTGGCCTGAAGCAACAGAACAAGGCTGGAGTCCCGGGGCACCTTTGAGACCAACAAAGTTTAATTCTGGGTAGAAGCTTGCGTGTGCATGCAAAAAAGTTTAATTCTGGGTATATAATTCTGTGCATGCAGAATATAGGTAAAGGTAAAGGCTTCCCTTGCACGAAAGCCTGTTGAATCTGACTTTAGGGTTGCGGTGCTCATCTCCATTTCCAAGCTGAAGAGCCAGCGCTGTCCAACGATGTTTCCGTGGCCATGTGGCTGGCATGACTAGACGCCGAGGCGCATGGAATGCTGTTACCTTCCCACCGAAGCGGAACCTATTTATCGACTTGCAATTTCTTGCTTTCGAACTGCTAGGTTGGCAGGAGCTGGGGGGCCAGAGACGGGAGCTCACTCCGTCATGCAGCACTCTTGAAGAGAATATACCCAGAGGTAAACTTTTTTGCATGCACAGGGAAGCTGATACCCAGAATTAAACTTTGTTGGTCTTAAAGGTGCCACTGGACTCAAACTTTGTTTTCTTAGCAGGAGACTTGTCGTTGGGCCACTGCGGGGGGCGGGGGGGGGGGCAGGGGCAG
>NW_015173146.1:140128-141825 GCF_001447785.1 Gekko japonicus | reverse complement strand
GTGAGGAGGGGAGAGGGGGGGGGGGGGGGGGGGGAGAGAAACCAGCCAACAGGTTCGGAAGAACCAAGCCGGGTCCTCCTCCGCTTCAGGTGCAAGGAGTTGTTGCGAGGCGGGACCTGCGCGCTCCAGCCACGTGCGCGGAACTCCCCCGACACCTGCTTGCTCTTGACGAAGAGACGGCCCAAAAGCACGAGCTGTTTCTTTAAAAACCCACTTTTTTTGCAAGAAAAGCCAAGCAGCCCCTTTCCCTCGTTCCCCCTGGATCCCTGCCCGGCTCTCCGATGCCAGCAAACTGGCGGTTGCCCAGGAGGCCGAGTCAAGCTGGAGACAAAGAGGATAATGCCCAGCGCTGCCAGGGGTTGCGGTGCTGCAAAGTGACGGTGCGCGGCGGGGCCAGTTGGCGGCGGCGGCGGCTGACCCCTGGTGGCTCCGGGGGCGAAGTGGAGACGAGAAGCCCCCAAATTGCTGGTCTCTGGGCCCACCCGGGGGTGCCTTTTCCAAGACTCGCTCTGGCCACGTGGCGCCTGCCCGCGCTTCTAGTGGGATGCCTTGGGAATCAGGGTTACCAACCTCCCGGTCGAGCCCGGAGAACCCCCGGAATGACCATCCCTCTCCAGGCGACAGAGATCAGTCCCCGTACAGCTGCTTTGGATGGTGTGGTATTAAACCCTGCTGTGGGTGTATGGTATCATCCCCTGCTCTGATCTCTGCCCTTCCAAGGTCCCGCCCCCAAAGTTCCAGGAATTTCCCAGCCCTGAGTTGGCAACCGGACTTGAAATAGAACCAGCAGTCATCTAGGGGAGGACCAGACTTGAAGGGGGATGCCTGCTGGCCTTTACCTTTCAGAAGGGTGCGGAGAGGCGAAAGGAGAATTTTTGGCTTATGCAGCTTCTCTCGCTCCTGCAGCGCTGGAGCAGGAAAAGCCGCTCGGTTTTCTCTTTGTGCTCCCCAGAGACTCCCTCCAGGAGGGTTTTCTGGTCCTGCCAAGGAGCTCAGGCTGGTGTGGGCAGAGGTCAGATTGAGAAACAGTGGTTAATTCACAAAGTCTGCTAATGAGTTTCGTTTCGGAGCCGAGAATGGAGGGCCGGGTCTGTGGCATCTGCTGGGCGTGCAGAAAGACCCAGGTTCGGTCCCCGGCATCTCCAGTTAAAAAGGACACAGCAGTAGTTGATTGGGAAGACTTCTGCCTGAGACCCTGGAGAGCTGCTGCGGGTCTGAATAGACCAGGGGTGGCCAAACTGCGGCTGGGGAAGCGAAGGGGGCATGCTTTTTCTCCCTCCCTCCCATCTATTTACTTTCTTTGTTTCTCTCTCTTTCTTTCCACCTCTTTCATTCTTTCTTTCCACCTCCCTCTCTCTTTCTCTCTCTCTTAGGCAAATAAATATCATTGGACAAATAAATATCATTATCAACAGAGAAATCCTCTGCACAGCTCCTCCAGTCTGAGACCATTGATTTCAGTGGGCTTAGACTGGAGTGATCCACTACAGCAGGGGTGGCCAAACTGTGGCTCGGGAGCCACATGCGGCTCTTTCACACATATTGTGTGGCTCCCCGCAGGGCAGCTGGGGAAGCGAAGGGGAGGCAGGCTTTTTATCCCTCCCTCCCGTCTATTTGCTTTCTATGTTTCTCTCTCTCCCTTTGCACCCCTTTCATTCTTTCTTTCCACCTCTCTCTCTCTCTCTCTCTCTCTCTCT
>NW_015173146.1:114830-139873 GCF_001447785.1 Gekko japonicus | reverse complement strand
CGCTGACGTGTGCACTAGGTTGCCCCCCCCCCCCCGGAATAGACAGTACTGACCTCGATGGACCAAGGGGGGTCTGATTCAGTAGAAGGCGCCTTTTGTGCATGTTCATGTGCGGTTTGGATTCCGACTGGGAGTGAGCATGTGGCCTCCAATGGGTCTGAAACCAGGAGAACCACGTTCAGTGGTCTGCTGAGCCAAGAGATCTTCTCAGTGGGAAGGTGCAAGGTGGATCACTCCACCCAGTCCACCCACCATGGAATCCGAACTGCACGGCAAAGAGCTTCCTAGAAATGATAAATGAAACACCTTGTCCAAATTATCAGTTGCTGGAGTGAAGCTGAGGAACGTAGAGGCTTGCAGGATTCTGCATTGAGAACATAAGAGAAGCCAATGTTGGATCAGGCCAATGGCCCATCCAGTCCAACACTCTTCTGTGTCACACAGTGGCCAGAAATACCAGGGGCCATCAGGAGGTCCAGCAAGCATCCCTTGCCCCCAGGCCCAGACCAAGAGTTCCTATAAGAACATAAGAATAGCCAACGTTGGATCAGGCCAGTGGCCCATCTAGTCCAACACTCTTGTGTCACACAGTGGCCAGAAATACCAGGTGCCATCAGGAGGTCCAGCAGTGGGGCCTTGACACTAGAAGCCCTCCCACTGTTGCCCCGCCCCAAGCACCAATAATACAGAGCATCACTTGCCCCAGACTGAGAGTTCCTGCCTATAGGTTGTAAAGGTAAAGGTTTCCCTTGCTCGAAAGCCAGTCGAATCCGACTCTAGGGATGCGGTGCTCATCTCTGCTTCCAAGATGAAGAGCCAGTGCTGTCTGAAGACATTTCTGTGGTCATGTGGCTGGCATGACTAAACGCCGAGGCGCACGGAACGCTGTTCCCTTCCCACTGAAGTGATACCTATTTATCTACTTGCAATTTCTTGCTTTCGAACTGCTAGGTTGGCAGGAGCTGGGACCAGAGACCGGAGCTCACTCCGTCATGCGGCACTCAGGTCTCCAACTGCTGAACTACCAACCTTCCAGTCTGCAGTTCAGCGTCTTAACCACTTGAGCTATACCTTGTGACTAATAGCCACTGATGGACCTCTGTTCCATACGTTTATCCAATTACCTCTTGAGGCCGTCCGTGCTTGTAGCTGCCACCACCTCCTTCTGGTGGATATCCAGTGCACCTCTGCCTTTTGGGCTGCTTCCGATGGAGCAGGAGAGGTAGTACTCAGTGCGTGTGCATGTGGGGGCTTGTGGGAGAAGGGGGCAAAGACGGAAAGCCTGGCCTGGTGCAAATCCAGGACGGAGACCACAAAGCGCTTGCAGAAAGGTCTCTTCTGGCTTATGCTCCTCTTGCGTTCTTGGGGTCCCGTTTGTCTGGAGGAGCCCTTTATCCCCTTCCCAGAAGGGGAAAAAAATGTTTACATATTCTCTCCCACCGCTCCTGACCCGCCAACCCCGGCAGCCCTTTTGCCCCCGAGAGCCGTAACATTATTTGTTAACATTTTTATGACGCCAAATGGTCTGTGCAAGAGCGGGTGCCATTCTTTCGCTGGGAAACCATATGGCACGCCGAGTAATAAATAAGGTATTGTGATAGTTAATGAACCTAATTGCTAGCAAAGGCTTTAATACAAAGACGGTGCCGCTGAGGATTTAGCACCGCATTAGGGATGCAGTGGCGCTCCCCTGACTTCTGAGGCTTAATTTAAGTCCTATATTGCAAACTCCAGAAAATAATTCCAAACCCTCCTGCTGGAGAAGCAACCTGCTGCTAGACTGTGATTATACTGAATTACTAAAAATCGCAATCAATTTTGTACACACAGTTAACCCTTGCCGGGGCGTTCTCCTCCGGGCGACTGGCGATTCAGCCGTTTCAAATCAAATCTTCTAGCGGTAGGGAGAAAGAAGCACCAGGTAGAAGCCCCTCCCCAGTTCCTTCCCCGGATGTGGCCCTTGGTGCCTCTCTTCTTCCTGCAGAGCAAGACCCCAGGCTCCCTCTAAGCTGTGGAGCCTTGTGAGCAAAAATTCTACTCTGTGAGCTGCTGGCATTAAAGTGGTGAGTCAGTGATTTGGCTGCTGCATCAATCAGTTTGCTCCGGAGCCCCCCTTCCTGAGCCGAGACAAAAATGTTTGAGCTGGAGGCTAAAAAAACTGTGAGCTGGCTCACACTGACTCAGCTTAGAGGGAACACTGGCCGGGAGCCAGAGCTGGCAAAGGCCTGGCCTCAAGGACAGGGGGCATTGCTGGAGGACTCCATTCCAGGCGACCGGATGGTGCAACCGCAGAAGCACCGAGCCCCCGACCAGGCCGTTGGCAGCTTGGCAAGGGCAACTCTGGGAGCAGAGAGCCCGAGGGCAGACCAGTGCCTTCTCTTGCCACGGACAGTGAAATGCTTGGCATGATCGGAGCAGTGGCACGGTGCCAAATGGTGGGGTGGCTGCAGAAGTCCCGGGGGCTGGCGGCTGGATTGGTGCTGAGTTGACACTGCAGAGGAGCTCAGCCACTCAGCAGCTGGTGAGCAGGGACTCTCACTGGATGGTGCCTTCCCCCGTGGGGGGATGTAGCACCTGTGCGCGGCTCAGGATCGCTGCCCTCTGTCTTGCAAACAGACCCAGGGCTCTCTGCAAAGGCAGCACCGGGCCAATGGGTCTCGTGAGTTCCTGACCTCCTCAGACACACCTGCTCTTGGGAACCTGCTCCAGCGCCTACGGAGGTGTGACTCTGACCTGGCTTCAGGGTGTTCCTGGGAAGCCGCTCTTGGGTACAGGGCCCAGCCCTGGAATGGGGATCAGCAAAGGAACGTGCAGAGGTTTAGGAATGTTCCCAGTGGTGGGCGGGCGGCTTGCCATGGATTCCTCCTGCTGGAGGGAAGAGAAGGGTTGGGAATGGGTTGCTTCACCTCTCAAAGCGCACGAACCCAGGCACATCAGTGTACAAACCCGCAGAGCAGCAATACATTATCAGACTCTCCATCTGTCAAGGTCAGTCTCGTCTGCTCTGATCGGCAGTAGCTCTCCAGGGTCTCTCACTTCACCTACGAGAGCCAGTTCAGTGTCATGGTGAAGTGCGTGGACTCTAATCTGGGAGAACCGGGTTTGATTCCCCACTCCTCCACTTGCACCTGGCTGGATGACCTTGGGCAAGCCATGGTTCTGTCAGAGTTGTTCCCTCAAGGACAGTTCTCTCAGAGCTCTCTCAGCCCCACCCACCTCACAGAGTGTCTGTTGTGGGGAAGGGAAGGGAAAGGAGACTGTAAGCTGCTCTGAGACTTCGAGTGAAGGGCGGGGTATAAATCCCTTCTTCTTCGTCTTCTTCTTCTTCTTCCTGATCCTTTGATCTGGAGGTGTCAGGGATTGAACCTGAGACCTTCAGCGTGCAAAGTGAATGTGCCACCCCTAAAGTACAGCCCCTTTCGGAAGCACACAAGGCTAGCTGTCATGAACTCTGTCATGCCTGACCTCTGACCCACAGCATCCTTTGAGACAGTTCACTAGAGACATGTGGATGGGATGCAAAGGCCAGGCAGCATCCCCAGTAAAACCAGTGAGTCTCCAGTATATGGTCAAGTTAGCGGTCTACGAGCTTCAAATGTGTCTTCCTGCTTGTTGACCTTAAGTATCTCCCCAGTGCTCCCCAGTTGACGTTCTTGAGACGTCTTCTCTTAGGGTGTTGATGGTCTGCCATAGAAGAGCTAAATTTGAGTCCAGGAGCACCTTAGAGACCGGCAAGATTTCCAGGGGATGAGCTTTTGAGAGTCAAAGGACACTTCAGCATCTGACGAGGAGAGCTTTGACACTCCAAAGCAGGGGGGTCCTCCACGTGCTGCCTGCAGGTGCCATGGGGCCTGCCCACACCTTTCCTGGTTCCTGCCAGCTGTTTTTAGAAAGCGGGAGGGGCCAAGAGGATCTTTTGCCTAGCGTGGCTTCCAATTGGCCACTGGAGATTTGATTGACTGTGTGGGTTATTGAAAACATGGCTGCCACCAGAGCACAAGGATCTTCCCTGTGTGTCTGGAGGTGAGCTGGGGCAGCCATTTTGTGGCTGGCTCCTCCTCCTGCAGCAGCCATTTTGTGGCTGCGCACACCACCCTGTGCCAGGATTCCAAGGGTGGGCAAAGCCTGAAAAAGGTCAGGGGCCCCTGCTCAAAAGCTGATACCCCGAAAAATCTTGTTGGTCTCTGAGGGTCTCCTGGGCTGGAATCCAGCTTCCTTAGGATGGTCTCCCTTTGATCGGGTGAAGGGCCAGGCAGAAGCCCATTTGGGCGTGTAGCTTTGACTGGGATCCTTTGCCTGGGTGCTGAAGATCAAATGCCGGGGAGGCTGACTATTGTGGGAGCAGTGAAGGGTTTTAGGTGAGGACACCTTTAAGCAGTCTGTTTTCTTGGGGCAGGAGGGACGCCTTCACCAGGCCTGAAGTTTTGGATATTGCAAACTCCTCAGGGCAGGGACCTCTCCCTTCGCTGGAACTCCATAAAGTGCCACATGGCGCTATATAAATAACAGGGCTAATTAGGTCACAGAGAAGTCCACCACAGCCTGCTAACACAGAGAGCTTTTGCTGGCTTGCTGGGTGTGTTGCTGGCACTGCCAAGGCTGGGGGTGGTTTCTCAGCTGGCAGCCTCTTTTGCACATGCAAGCAAATTCTTATTGATAAGGCTCTCCCCGAGCCGTCATAACAGCTATTAAGAAACCAGAAGCCAATGGGAGCAGTGACAAGAGGCAAGCCAGGGAGGAAGACTGCATGTGGCAAGTAGAAACTTCTGGGTCTTACACAAAAGGAAGCCGACTTCACTGTACTTTCATCCGCCCACTCTTTGTTTCTGTTCAGGGGTTGTGCTCCAGTCTGGGTTTCGAGGGCTCCTGTCAGGTCACCAAATACATCCTTGGGCACCGCAGTAAAATTTAATCCGCTGCCATCTCTCTTTTTAAAATTATTACATTAATTAATGAATTTATTTTCATTTATAGTCTGCCTTTCTCACCGGGACGCAAGGCTGATTGCAAGTATGATAAACAAAAAAAGTTTTCAGTCAACCAGTAAACAGATTATTATTGTTATTAGCAGCATTAGTACTATTATTATTTATATAATAATAATAATTTATTTAAACAATTTGTCTCCCACCTTTCTGCCTTCACAAGGGCCACTGAGGCATCTGGCAATTTGAAACATACATGATAAGATCACAATTGTTAAACAATTAAAATCCCCCCACCCCCCCAAACATAGAGATCATAAACATAGTTACAAAACAGAGTTAACATACATAGGTAAAGGTAAAGGTTTCCTTTGCTCGAAAGCCAGTTTAATCCAACTCTAGAGATGCGGTGCTCATCTCAGTTTCCAAGCCGAAGAGCCAGCGCAGTCCGAAGACGTTTCCGTGGTCATGTGGCCGGCATGACTAGACGCCGAGGCGCACGGAACGCTGTTACCTTTCCACTGAAGCAGTACCCATTTATCTACTTGCAATTTCTTGCTTTCAGGCTGCTAGGCTGGCAGGTGCTGCGACCAGAGACAGGAGCTCACTCTGTCATACGGCACTCGACTCCCGAACTACCGACCTTCCAGCCTGCCGTTCAGCGTCTTAACCACTTGAGCCACCGCAGCCCCATTAACATACATACAAAAGGTTAAGATGGCAATAGAAGAGAACAGATTAATCTTCCTGGGGAGTCTCCCCTGGCCACCAGTGGGGGATGGGGGGGGTTAGGGTTGCCAGATCCAGGTTGGGAAACTCCTGGAGATTTGAGGGGGGAGCCTGGGGAGGACAAGGGGGACCTCAGTGGGGTGATAATGCCATAGAGTCCGCCCTCCAAAGCACCTGTTTTCTCCAGGGAGACTGATCTCTCTAGTCTAGAGAGCAGCTGTTTTTCCAGGGGGCTCCCCAGGTCCCACCTGGAGGCTGGCAACCCTACGGGGGAGCGAGTTCTAGAGCTCTGGCGCCATGACTCTCCTGGGCTGCCACCCACCTAACCTCAGAAGACGGGGGCACCCAAAGTAGGTCCTCCAAAGATGACCATACTGGTTGAGCAGGTTCGTAAGATCTCCAGGATTCCCCCCTCCCCAAATGTGGGGGCTTCCCAGAGTTGCAGGTTCATGTTCACACCTGGTTTGAAAGAGAAAGCAGCCAGTGGCCAGAGCCTAGAAGGGAAACACACAGACATGAACAGAGCTGCTTTGGTTTCGTAAGAACATCAGAGAAGCCAATGTTGGATCAGGCCAATGGCCCATCCAGTCCAACACTCTGTGTCACACAGTGGCCAAAGATACCAGGGGCCATCAGGAGGTCCAGCAGTGGGACCAGGACACTGGAAGCCCTCCCACTCTTGCCACCCCCAGGCACCAAGAATCCAGAGCATCCCTTGCCCCAGCCTGAGAGTTCATAGAATCATAGAATGTTAGAGTTGGAAGGGACTTTGCAGGCCATCTAGTCCAACCCCCTGCACTCTGCAGGAGCACAGCCGAAAGATAGCCGTACAGCATACCCGGAAGATGGTCATTCAGCCTCCACTTGAAAACGTCCAGCAAAGGAGCATCCACCACCTCCCGAGGCACTGCTCAACCACTCTTGCAGTTAGGAAGTTTCTCCTGATATTTAGCCGGTAACGACTCCCTTGTAATTTCCACCCATTCGATCTAGTCTTGCAATCCAGAGCAAGAGAGAATAGATCCGCTCCATCTCCTGCATGACAGCCCTTCAAATACTTGAAGACTGCAATCATGTCCCCTCTAAGCCTTCTCTTTCCCAGGCTAAACAGACCCAACTCTTTCAGCCTTTCCTCATAAGACTTGGATTCCAACCCTCTCACCATCCTGGTCGCCCTTTTCTGGACATGCTCGAGCTTGTCAACATCCTTCCTAAAATGTGGTGCCCAAAACTGGACATAGGACTCCAGTGTAACTATCATCGAGATAGTTCCTATCTATACCTTGTGGCTTAGAGCCACTAATGGACCTCTGCTCCAGATGTTTATCCGATTCCCTCTTGATCAATTCCCCTCTAAGCCTTCTCTTTCCCAGGCTACACAGACCCAACTCTTTCAGCCTTTCCTCATAAGACTTGGATTCCAACCCTCTCACCATCCTGGTCGCCCTTTTCTGGACATGCTCGAGCTTGTCAACATCCTTCCTAAAATGTGGTGCCCAAAACTGGACATAGGACTCCAGTGTAACTATCATCGAGATAGTTCCTATCTATACCTTGTGGCTTAGAGCCACTGATGGACCTCTGCTCCAGATGTTTATCCGATTCCCTCTTGAAGCCGTCCGTCCGTGCTTGTAGCCGCCGCCACCTCCTGTGGCAGTGGATTCCATGTGTCCATCACTCTCTGGTTTCACTCCAAATATGTTACAGGCTTACCTCCCCTGGAGTGTTTTCACAGGCTCTCCGTCTGTGGCGCCTGACTTCCTCTCATCTTCCTTCTCTCACCACGGCTCCAAACACCCCAGAAATGCTTTTGCAATGGCCAATAAGAGACTTGGAGTTTTGGGGTGGGTTCTGGGTGCAGAGCGTGGGGACAAGGACGGAGAGAAAAATATCACCAGGGTGTCCAGTGAGATTTGGAAACTTGATCAAACTCTGCCTGATTGGCTTGCTGGGTGGGGCCAGCCCTGCGCCATACGATGACTGGGACCAGCCACGACTGATGAGGCACACTGTGGAACTGGGTGGGATGAGGACTACTAATGCCACACATGTGATCATCGAGAGCCCAGATTTTGGCTTCCAGCAGCCTGTGTGTACTCACATGAAGCTGCCGTATACTGAATCAGACCCTTGGTCCATCCAGGGTCAGTCTTGTCTACTCTGCCAGCAGCTCTCTAAGGGCTCAGGCGGAGGTCTTTCACGCCACCTCCTGCCTGGTCCTTTTAACAGGATGTGGCAGGGACTGAACCTGGCGGGGACCTTCTGCATGCAAAGCAAAGGCTCATCCACGAAGCCACAGCCCCCACCGAAAGATATGAAATTGCCTTCTACTGACCCAAACCCTGGGTCCATCAAAGTCAGCATTGTCTACTCAGACTGGCAGCAGCTCTCCAGGGTCTCTGGTGGAGACCTTTCACCTCACCTACTGCCAGATCCTTTAACCTGAGGGACCACCTTTCCCCATACACACCCCCAAGAGCACTTCGGTCGGGGACGCAACATCGCCTGGTAATTCCAGGCCCCCGGGAGGTAAAGCTTGCTGCGACCAGGGCCAGTTCCTTCTCAGTGGCGGCCCCCACCTGGTGGAACGAGCTCCCCGAGGAGATCCGGGCCCTGCGGGACCTTATGCAGTTCCGCAGGGTCTGCAAGATGGAGCTCTTCCGCCAGGCTTTCATATAGGGGCTGCCACTTCTACTACTACCACCACTGAAACAACAGGGTTGGGAGTGGTCCCCGGAAGAACGGCCATAAATTTGCATGGCACTGATGCTGCTGGACTGGCTTGGACCACTGAGCCATGCCCTCCCTGCCTCTAGGCCCCCCTCCAGCCAAGGGCACATGCTGCTGGTAAGGGAACTAGAGTGGCCTGAGCTTGTTCTAGAACAGGGGTGTCGAACTCATTTGTTACGAGGGCCGGATCTGTCATAAATGAGACCTTGTTGGGCCGGGCCATGAGTGTCATAAAATGTAATGCCAGGTAGCAGCGATATAAACTTTATAAAGGACACAAACACAAAGATTTGTTTTAACTTAAAATGAAGCATGCTTAAAACAGCACTCTTGCAATATTTTGTTTATTTAACAGTATCCGATAACCGACACCTCTTGCTCTGAATCATTGCATCAAAATGCTGTTGCAATCTTGAGTATGCTGTTCAAGTGTGTATCTGTAAGCTGCAAATAGAGTTGCCAAGTCGCGGTGGGGGATTGTAGCTCTTCACAGAATCCTTGCCGCGGGGACGGCGAGACGCGTTGCACCCGCCGTCGCCAGGAACTGATGCTACGCATCGCTCTGGCAACGGGGCTCCACACAGCCCCGTTGCCAGAGCGACGCATAACGTCATGTCCTGGCGACGGCAGTGCAATGCGTTTCGCCGTCCCCGTGGCAAGGATTCTGTGAAGACATGCAGATCCCCTGCCGCGGTTTGGTGAGATTTGGCAGGCCTAGCTGCAAACCAACTTTTGATTTATTGACATTCACCACAGAAATCTCATGCTCAGAGTTCTGAGTCTAGGTCCCGGGTTAAAACATGAAATGGCCGAGTGATTACGAGAGTCTGGCAAAGCAAGCTATGATGCAGCAGCAGCAGCAGAACTGCAAGCAGGAGATGGCCAGTTCCACTGCGGCCCTGATAGAAGCCCTCTGGGGGCCTGATCCGGCCCACGGGCCGCATGTTTGATACCCCTGTTCTAGAATGTCCCTGAACCACCAAGGGATTTTGGAAAACCTTCTTTCCAGTCGATTTTGACTTCCATTAAAGCAGCATGTGCTCTGGACGGAGCCAGATTTTAGCAGTGCAGCTGAGCCACTGGACCAGAGCAAAGTTCTGGTTCTGTGGCCCCGTTGCAAAGGCCCCCTTTTGATTCTGTCCCCTACTCACCTCCCATGGGAGTGGCCAACGGGATCAGGCCATTTGGCATATTTGCAGCAGGCCCTCTCCAAAAAGCCCAAGCCTGTGGCTCCTGTCCTGGTATGGCCAGAGCCGATTCCCTCCCTTTGCTAATTATGCCGGGTATTGTTGCCAAGACGGAAAGCGGCCGCGTTGGGCTCATGCTGGCTGGAGTGTCAGAGGGGGAAAGTGCCAAGATAGAGAATCACATCGGGTGGATTTAATATTGTACATAAATACACTTTACAATCACAGAAAGGCTGTGTGCTAAGAGAGGGGGGGGGAAAGCCCATTGGAATATTTTATAGTGATGCAGATCGAGTGAAAAGGCTGTGAATAAAAAAAAGAGAGAGAGAGAAGATAATTATTTGATGGAGTTCTCTTAGGATACGCCACAGCAGGGAATACTTACGGAGAATACATATTACTGGAGAGACACAGCTATTCAAGCATCAAACTAACCTATAAATTGTCACAGGAGAAAATTGGAGGAGAGAAATGGAGAGCGGCTGAAGTGCCGGCCACATTATTAACGCCAGGTTCTGCTTCCTACCTCGCCGGCTGCCGTTGTCTGGAGCTACCGAGCCCCACAAAAAAAAAAGAGGGAAGACTGCCTCTCATAAATGTCTGGCAGAAATTATGGCCCAAGAGCTACAGTAAAAAGATGGTGTCGTTTATCTCTCCACCATCTGCGCGGGATCATTTGGCCTGGTGGCAACATCCTGCGCAAAGAAAGTTTTATTTCACAGGCCTGTTTTGTAGCTTGCTTGAAAGCGGAGCCGAGGCCGTTTGCAAAGATGCGTCCCCTTGGCGTTGCCAAGACCGGCCTCCTGCTCTCCCGGTCTGGAGTTGCATCGGGGCTGGTTGCCGTTGCAGTCAACTCCCTGCCCGTAAGAACTCCCGCCTCTTCCTACCACAATGCCCGCAACATTCATCTCGATTTGTTGTATTTTAAAATGCATGCACTGCCTTATCCCAAAGCTCACAATGGCTTACAGTCCACAAGGAAAAAGTTAACACCACCACCACTGATAAAAACACACTGCAACAGGGTTCAGATGTCCGGATGAAAACAGTTCACCAATTAATCACACCAGATCAGAGAACGCTCTTCAGAGAAGGACCGTTTTGTAGGCCCTTGAGAGTGTTGGCAGAGTCATTAACACAGCAACGGTGCACGTCCTGATTAAAGAGTAGATAAAAAGTTCATTTAGGAATGAACATACTTGATAGGAAAGAGGAGAGAGAGAGATAGGTCCCTAACTACATCTCTGGCCGAGGGAGAGGGTAAGACTGAGTGTGGCACTTCCAAGAAGGAGGGGGAAATTGCCCTGAGAGTAGCAAACTGGAGACAGGGAAGGAACGACACTTAAAAGGAGAGAAGGTGCTGATCCCACTACCCTCTCCAAATGTCTTCTTGCTGTCCCCTGCAGGGTCTTCTTCTCTACTTCTCTGTGCACCAGACATTGCCTTTTCCAACAGAAATCCCCTGTAATGAATGTGCATTTCTTCTGGCAGCCCATTCAGGGAATTGATGCTACCATAGAAGGTCCCAGGTTCAATCTCCGGCATCTCCAGTTGAAAGGATCTGGTAGGAGGTGATGTGAAAGACCTCCGCCTGAGACCCTGGAGAGCCGCTGCCAGTCTGGGCAGACAAGACTGACCTCCATGGACCAAGGGTCTGAGTCAGGACAAGGTAGCTTCATGTGTTCAATACTGGCCTGACTTGTAGGGCTTTTGTATTTATTTATTTATTTTGATGGGCTTCTAGCCCCCCCCCCCCACACACACATGCAGCAGGCTCAGGGCAGGTTACAACATTCTTTAAAACATACAAAGCCTTAAAAAATAAAATATAGCCATAAAAACAGATACCAAACACTATTACTATTTAAAAACCTCAAGGGGCGCCAGCAAGACAATTTGCTGGATTGGGTGAAGTTCCCATTGTAAAGATATTTGTTGTTGTTCAGTCACACAGTCGAGTCCGGCTCTTTGCGACCCCATGGACCACATCACGCCAGGCCCTCCTGTTGTTGTGTCTGCTGACCGCCACCAGGGGCCAGCGGACACTCCAGAGCTTGCCTCTGGAGGAACAATGGGGACTAGGCTCCTGGTCTCTCCACTGGGGGACCAATCGGACCGTGGCGGGAGATTTAAACCCACCAACGGGACCTAGGGGTGTGTCCCCAGGTGTGTATATAGTTGGCCAGCCAGCCAGTAGTTGTTGTCTTTGTTGTGTACGCGTAAACCATGCTGATCACTGTATCCGTCTCTGTGATTTCTACATGCGTCTAATCCACTACACTTCCCAACCGTCTGCTCAATTTCATGTTAAAGTTGTGAGCGAGCAATTTGGCCACTGCATCAATGAGTTTGCTCCGGAGCCCTCCTTCCTGAGCTGAGACAAAAAGGTGTGAGCTGGAGGCTAAAAAACTGTGAGCTGGCTCACACTGACTCAGCTTGGAGGGAACACTGACCTGGCCAAGACTTCTGGCTGCAGCCTGTCGCACAGAGTCTCACAGCTCAACCTGGCTATCAGACAGGCATCCCTGCGGATTCCAGCGGTAGCCTTGTGCCAACAAGAGGGAGGCGAGGCTGCGTCTCGGCAAACAAAGCCAAAAGCATGTTGGAACGCCTTCATCGGGGCTGTGTCGTGGGGCCTTATATATAAAAAAGGGCAGGCGTACGACGTGTTCCAGCTCCTCCTGGGGCAGCATCCAGGCACTGGCTCTCTTGGTACAAGGCCCAAGTGCTAAGAGATTATCAGAGCATCGGAGATGCTGGCAAAGGGTTGGGAATGATATGGAAAGAGGAGGAGGAGGAGGAGATTGGATTTATACCCTGCCCTTCACTACCCGAAGGAGTCTCAGAGCAGCTTACAATCCCCTCCCCCACCCCAGAACAGACACCCTGTGAGGTAGGTGGGGCTGAGAGAGCTCTTTCAAGGACTGCCCTTTTAGAGAGCAGCTCTGAGAGAACTTGTGACTGACCCAAGGTCACACCAGCAGCTGCAGGTGGAGGTGTGGGGAATCAAACCCGGTTCTCCCAGATGAGACTCTGCGCTCTAAACCATAAAACGCTCAGGACTTCAGTGCCTCACTATAGCTCTGTGGAGTGGTTGTGTTGGCCAACGGTATACAGTTTTGAAGGTGCCCTACTCAGAAAGGTATTGGAGATCAGGAAAAGGTGTAGGACCGGGCAACGAAGACGATTAAGGGATTGGAGCACCTTCCCCGTAAGGAAAGGCTCAAGAGTATGGGGTTTTCAGTTTAGAAAAGAGATAATTTAAGGATAGGTGTAGGGTTGCCAACTTCCAGGTGGTGCCTGGCGCTCTTCCAGAATTAGAATTTATCTCCAGGCAACAGAGATCAGTTTCCCTGGGGAAAATGGTTGCTTTGGAGGGTGAATTTCATGGCATTTTACCCCACTGAGGTCCCCTGCCCGAAACCCCTCCACAGGCTCCACCCCCAAAATCGCCGAGTATTGCCCAACCCAGAGTTGGCATCCCTAGGGAGACATGGCAGAGGTTTGTAAAATTATGCATGGGGTGAAGCAAGCAGAGAGAGAAAGCTCCGGTTCATCCCATAAAGTTAATGGACAGTAGATTCAGGCTAGAGAAAAGGCAGTGAGTCCTCACCCAGCTTGTGGAACTAATGGCCCAGGATGCAGTGGCCAGGGGGTTATCCCTGCTCTCTACCCATGAGGCCGAATGAAGTGGGAAAGAGAGGAGGTGGAGAAACAGACTGTACCACGTCCATAGGGGTGGGCCATGGCTTGTCAGAATGCATGTATGTAACTGTTTGTTTACTTGCTTGCTTTATTTATTTACATTTACATTCCTTATTGTCCGCCTTTCTTACAGGAACTCAAGCTGGGTTATATATAGTGTGTCAGTACAATCAACAAAATGAGCCATTCAATAGAAGAAGAGGAGGAGGAGGAGGAGGAGGAGGAGGAAGAGGAGGAAGAGGAGGAGATTGGATTTATACTCTGCCCTTCATTCGGCATCTCAGAGCGGCTTACAAACTCCTTTCCCTTCCCCTCCCCACAATAGACACCCTGTGAAGTAGGCGGGGCTGAGAGAGCGCTTTCAAGAACTGTCCTTGAGAGAACAGCTCAGAAAGAACTTGTGACTGACTGAAGGTCATCCAGCAGCTGCAAGTGGAAGCGTGGGGAATCAAACCCGGTTCTCCCAGATTAGAGTCCGCACGCTTAACCTCTACACCAAACTGGCTAATGCATTTAGAAGTCTGGAACCACCAAAAAGAAACAGAAGCATAGCATCATCATTAACAGGACACATTAAGCGGTGTAGAAATTGCAGAAGTAGGATCGTGTGTTTGTGTGTAAATAGCCAGCCATTCTCAGCCCACTTCCGGTGACCCCAGCAAGGGGCTTTCAAGGCAAGTGAGAAGGAGAGGTGGCTGGCCTTGTGTGGTGTATTCAATCTGACCAAAGTATGTATGCGAACTCTGTCATTGAAACACCATGTGAAGCTTTCATCCTGGGCTAGGATCCTAATCCCTCACTTGTAATTGGTAGCCCAGGAAGAACCGACCAATCACCAACAGCCAGTTCCAAGAGCGGGAACTATTGTGATTGGACTTTATCCCTGCAACCTCATAGGTTGGTATTTGTACTGTGGGTGTGGCTACATTAGCAGGGAGAGTTTAAAAGTGGAACAGCTTCAATGTAAAAGCTGTTCTGGCTATCAGATGTTGAGCCGTGTTGGAGTTGTGCTCGAGTTGAATAATAAAGTTGTGTTCTTGCTAAATCACTCTCCAACTTCTTTGTTAAGCGAGCGACTTAACATCATGGCCTTCCTTGGAGGTCTCCCTTCCAAATAAATACTAACCTGAGGCTGACAGAAAGGACCACTCGTGGATCTTGTGGCAGAGAGTAGTGGTGAACTGGGTCTCTCATGAATTGGGATCACAGCTCACGCTCTTCACCGCTGTGCTCTGTTGGCTCGTGAGCTGTCTTGTCACCCGCACCCCGTGACTGCGGCTTCTGCTGGGAAGCTTCATGGATGCCGCAGAGCTGAGCGCATCTCAGGACTTGATATGAACAACAGGAAGATTTACAGGCCGAGGCCCATTAATGAAACTGCTCTGAGCCGCTGCAGGTTCTTAGGGGAGAGCTGCCTTATTTATACGTAAGGAATATCTGCAGAGGGAGCCGTAAAAAGGCAACGCAAAGTATGAAGGTTGGCGGCAAGCGCCGTAAAGTTTTATATCCCTGAAAACTAGGAATAAAAGATATCACCATTATAAACAAAAGTGGGTAAAAGGGGGCTTTCTAATCTCCGCTGTCTTGCGAAGAGTTAATTGCTGGCTTCTCATTACAGGGGAGATGGATCCTATTAAATACTGGGTTCAAGATGCATTGCAGTGAACAGCTCTGCTTTATTAAGTGATTTCAGGAACAAGCCCAGTTTAAATAGCAAGCAAAAACCACACCCAAACACACCCCACTCCCAAGGATAGGCTATTTACATAACATTAGTTATGCAAGTAGAGACATCACCCGGCCAACAAAAGTCCGCATGGTCAAAGCAATGGTATTCCCAGTAGTAATGCATGGCTGCGAGACTTGGACCATAAGGAAGGCCGAGCACCGAAGAAGAGATGCTTTTGAATTATGGTGCTGGAGAAGACTCTTGAGAGTCCCTTGGACTGCCAGGAGATAAAATCAGTCAGTCCTAGAGGAAATCAACCCTGACTGTTCCCTGGAAGGCCAGATAATGAAACTGAAGCTCAAATACTTTGGCCACCCAATGAGAAGGGAGCACTCACTGGAGAAGACCCTGATGCTGGGAAAGATTGAAGGTCAAAGAAGAAGGGGACGGCAAAGGATGAGATGGTTGGACAGTGTCATTGATGCAACAAACATGAAATCGAGCAAACTCCGGATCACGACGGAAGACAGGACGGCCTGGAGTGAGGTGGTCCATGGGGTCGCGAAGAGTCGGACTTGAATGTGCAACTGAACAACAACAATGCCATTTTCAAATGACATATTATTATTTAGCCTGCCTCCAGAGAGAATCAAGCAGAGGGGACAGGAACTCGTGGGAGTCCCAAAACGTTAGGGTGAGTACCAAAAGACATCACCTGTTCAGTTGGTATCCTACCACAAATGGAAAGGGAATGTAGCTTTTCAATAGATCATATTGCAATACCGACAAGCTTTCACTGAATCCCAGAGGACAAATTCAAGAATGAGAAGATAAAGTGGATTTTAGCCCTTAAAAGCTCTGTCGTCTCACTGTATTTCATAACAAGGCAGTGTGAATTCTCAGCTACAGGAATGTTCGTCTTCTGCATCCCCAGAGACAGAGTTAGTGGGAATATTTGCTTTTAAGAAACTTTTAGCTGCACTTCCCCCCACCACATCCAGTGTTGTTATTCTTGTAATGCTAAAGATAGTTTTTGTCAGTCCCTTCAGAATGTAGTTTCCTTTTTGCAATATGGTGGTGGTTTGCTTTGTGGTGCTTTTTTTTTGTATGGAAGGGGGAAAAAGGCCAACACAAGGAACCGTGGGAGTGTTCAGGAAGCTTCCGGAAGGTGGGCCTACCTTTGGGGCAGTCATGAGACGTGTTTTGGGCACCAGGTCTCTGTCAAGCACCTCTCCTGCCACCCCTTTCTACGCAGCCTAATCCAGGTGTGTTTACTCAGAAGAAAATCTTGCGTCATGGCTGGGGCTGGATCCTGAATACAGGGATGCCAGCGTCCAGTGGGGCCTGGGGATCCCTCAGAATTGCAGTTGTTCTCTAGGGTTGCCAGGTCTGGGTTGGAAAATACCTGGAGACTTTGGGGGTGGATCCAGGAGAAGGCGGGGTTTGGAGAGGGGAGGGGCCTCAGCATGGTACGATGCCACAGAGTCACCCCTTCAAAGCAGCCCTTTTCTCCAGGGGAGCTGACCTCTGTCAGCTGGAGATCAGTTGTAAAAGCGGGAGGTCTCCAGGCCCCACCTGGAGGCTGGCAACCCTGTCAGGTCCCCTGGAGAAAATGGCTGCTATGGGATTGTACCCATTGAGGTCCCTGTCCTCCCCAGGCTCCATCACCAAATCAAACGACAGCAAATAAAATTTATACTAAAGGAAATATATTTATTATATGGCATTTGTTGTTCAGTCGCACAGTCGAGTCCGACTCTTCGCAACCCCATGGACCAGATCATGCCAGGCCCTCCTGTCTTCCGCCGTCCTCTGGAGTCTGCTCAATTTCATGTTCATTGCATCGATCACACCGTCTAACCATCTCATCCTTTGCCGTCCCCATCTTCTTTGACCTTCAATCTTTCCCAGCATCAGGGTCTTCTTCTCCAGTGAGTGCTCCCTTCTCATTGGGTGGCCAAAGTATTTGAGCTTCAGTTTCATTATCTGGCCTTCCAGGGAACAGTCAGGGTTGATTTCCTCTAGGATTGACTGATTTGATCTTCTTGCAGTCCAAGGGACTCTCAAGAGTCTTCTCCAGCACCACAGTTCATAGTCCAGCTCTTGCAGCCATACATGACTACTGGGAATACCACTGCTTTGACCATGCGGACTTTGGTTGGCAGGGTGATGTCTCTACTTTTTATCATGCTGTTTAGGTTCGCCATCGCTTTCCTCCCAAGGAGCAGGCGTCTTTTAATTTCATGGATGCTGTCACGGTCTGTGGTGACCTGGGATACCAGTGATCTACTGACCTTCCACAGCGTGCAGTTCAGCGTCTTAACCACTTGAGCCACCGCAGCTATACCATATAATGTACCACTGGATTTCATTTACTAGTTGATGACAGACATGTCCAGAAATACTTGAAACTTTACACCAGGTTACAGTATCGGTGGATGATTTCTGTGGGAGTACAGTTACCATGTGAAAGGATCCATGGTCTGCTGTATAAGTGAACATCAAACCACACAATACATGAGATATCATCACCTGTCAGGATTGATTTATAGTGTTTATTCTCCATATGTGTTTCTAAAAATTATGTTGTGTACTTTTGACCGCTGAGGAAGACCTTTGAGGCCAAAACACATATGGTCTTATGTTGGACATTTTATATTTTCATTACCTTTGTAGAGAAGGAGGAGGAGGAGATTGGATTTATACCCTGCCCTTCACTACCTGAAGGAGTCTCAGAATGGCTTACAGTCTCCTTCCCTTCCCCACAACGGACACCCTGTGAGGTAGAGAGCTCTTTCGAGGACTGCTCTTGAGAGAACAGCTCTAAAAGAACTTGTGATCGACCCAAGGTCACACCAGCAGCTGCATGTGGAGGGGTGGGGAATCAAACCCGGTTCTCCCAGATTGCGCTCCTAACCACTACACCAAACTGGCAGCTTATGTAAAGCTTTTACTTGATTTCTTAGGCCCCTGCCACACGAGGGAAGAAGGGACGGCCAAAGTGCGGCTTTTAAAAAGCCACACCTAAATAGGCACGCGGCGGCGGGATCATACAGATCCCCTGAGCCGCTGTGCATTTGCTCCCTGGCACGATCAGATGCCGGGGAGACGGGGAGAAAGGCACGGGAGTCTGCTGAACTGCGCATGTCGGAGCATGCGCAGTTTGGCAAGGAGCCGGGGATGCGCCGGTGAAAGAACGTGCGGCAATCCCACGGCCAGCGTTGCTGTGGCTGTTCGAAAAGAACCACCTCAGTAGGTGGTTCTTTTTTGTTGCGGATCATCGCTGGAAGGGCCGGATCGGGGACGGACATGGTACGCTTCCCAGATGTTGCGGTGGGATCGCGCCCGTTTGCTCCGCCCCCGTTCTGCCCCTCTCCCGGCCCTAATCCTCTCGTGTGGACAGGGCCATAATTGATCGTTCTTAATGTAGCCCAATATTCAGTCCCTGTGTTTTTAATTATATTATTGTGTACACCATGTAATAAATACATTTCCTTTGATATAGATTTCCTTTGCTGTCGCTTGACCCTTGAGGCGTTCTCAGTATATTTCGGGTTGAGTTTGTTTCCCCCTTCTCCTTTGTTTGTTTCACCCCAAAGGTCCCAACCTGGACCTGGCAACCCCACGTCCCCGTTCCCTGCTGGTGGCCAGAGGTGACCTGGCAAAACCTACTTGAGCGGGCGGGCAGGGGATCGCAGCAGAGATCTTTTCCGCCGTTTTGCCATTTCTTGGAAGGACTTGCCATTTCCGGTCACAGTGGCTGTCTTGTCCTTGATTCCAGATTTTCCTTCCTGGATACCTGAACAAGCATTAGAAACTTCCTGGGTCACCCCAATTAAGATACAGTCAAAGAGCATCCGTGCCCAAAGGGAAACTGGGTGCGGTGCAGGTCAAAACTTATCGCTCCTTGTAGGAAGTAGGGCATGCAGACAGTTTCAGTGGTGTCAGTGACTGCTGGATTATTTTATCAGCACCTGCGCCTGCTCACCTGCACACGAGGCTGTTCTCCAAGTTTCTGCTATTCCAGCACAACACAATAAACGGCAATCCTGCCCAACAATCCTGATGCTTTAGTGCCATCTAGTGAAAACAACTGGGAATGATTTCCAGGTAAAGCACAGACAGGGGCTGTGGTGGCTCAGAGGTTAAGATGCTGAACGGCAGACCAGAAAGTCTGTAGTTCAGCAGTTCGAGACCTGAGTGAGCTCCCGTCTCTGGCCCCAGATCCTACCAACTTAGCCGTTCGAAAGCAAGAAATTGCAAGTAGATAAATAGGTACTACTTTGGTGGGAAGGTAACAGTGTTCTGTGTACCTCGGCGTTTAGTCATGCCGGCCACATGACCACGGAGAAGTCTTCGGACAGCGCTGGCTCTTTGGCTTGGAAACGGAGATGAGCACCGCCCCCTAGAGTCAGATTGGATTAGCTTTCGAGCAAGGGAGACCTTTACCTCTTTAAAGCACAGACAGCAGCTAATTCCCCATGCAAGAAGGAGAGCTTCCTGATAGCCAGCGTCTGCCAGTCTGTTTGTGATGACCGTGCCACAACAAATGTTCTTTTCTGTTGCATTTTCACACATTGTCATTCTGAAGTTTTTTTTTTCATTCCGCTCACGTCCCTTGCTGGTGTCCTGATGAGATCCTTTTAAAACCCTGTTGATATATCGTTGATACTCAAGCAGGCATCAATTTAAATAATGCTCCTGTTGAATTGGTATCTGAAAAAGCGTGCATGCACACAAAAGCTGATGCCCAGATTTAAACTTTGTTGGTCTTAAAGGTGTCCCTGGACTCAGACTTTGTTCTGTTGGATTGTGTTAGCAAGGGGGAAAGGCAGCTACAGTTCCATCTCAAACAAGGAAAACCCACTTCTGAAATGCATTTTGGATTCAAAACAGTGCGTTTGTGGGACTGAGTAACATTCCACGATTGCACGATGTCCTTTTTACAGTACCCAGGCACGCACTTTGAAACTGTATTGTTTGAAAGACTTATTAGCCATGTTCTGAAAACAACGGACTGTTTTGGAAGGCTTAACTGATATTTTGGAAAACAATGAAATGACAATGTTTTTCAACACGGGCACTTTGTTCCTTTAAATATATATTGGATGAGAACGGAAATGATTATGGGCTGAATATATATGAATTAGCCTTTGGAATTGTTGTATGACTAAGGTACATGGATATTACCAGTATCTTGAATAAGTGTTGAATATTTATAATCTGTCTCTTGTGATTTGTTCTTTGCTTTTTCCCCTTGAATTTAACAATAATTTTGTTAGCAGATTCGAGGTGTGCTGTTGTCCCAAGCAGAGTATCCTGTCTCCTCCTGGGCCCTTGGCAAAGGTTGCCAGGCCAGAGTGGGGAAATACCTGGAGACTTGGGGGGTGGAGACTGAGGAGGGCGGGGCTTGGGGCATCCTGCCAGACTGTCCACCTTCCAAAGTGGCCATTTTCTCTGGGTGAAATGATCCCTGTCGCCTGGAGATCGGTTGTCATAGTGGGAGATCTCCAGCCACCAGATGGAAGTTGGCAGCCGTAGGCCTCGATGTAACTGGCCCGGTCCAATCAGAGTTCCTGCAGCAGTGTCACAAGGATTATGGCTGGGCCTTGGCCTGTGGTACTATGGGCCCTAAGGTTGCCAACTCTGTCTTGGGGAAATTCCTGGAGACCTGGTGCTGGTGCTGCTCAAACCTGACCTGAACCACAAAATAGCGGCACCGGTAACAACAATGGCGGCGAAACAGCGGCAGAAGCAGCGGTGAAGAGACGCCCCCCCCAGGAACAACGACTGGTCGGAGGTCAGCAGCGGCGTGGCGTCATTGGAGAGATTGGAGCCAGAAGGACGTAATCCCAATCGCCTGTGTGCAGCAAACCCAACGAGCCAGCAGGGGCCGCTGTGGAAGCCAGCTAACTGAAGTCCCCCCCTCTAAGAAAGAACTGCGCGAAGAGGCATGTGACCGCCCGGAAAAAGACGGAAGGAGAAGCAAGAACATCTGCGGAAAAAAAGCCTTCGGAGGGTATCTGGTAGGGTTCCCATCCCCCTGAATTTGTGGCCATAGATAGGATTCTAGAAAGTGTGTGCACACACGATACTTTGTAAGCCGCCCAGAGCCTTTCGGGGGTGGGCGGGGTAAAAATCCCATATTATAATAATAATAATAATAATTCAGAAACATTGTAAGTGCTCCAAATCCCAACAGAACAGCTTCCAGCATTTTTGAGCAGGTGGAAGACTTCTCATGTTTTATTCTGGCAACTCACTGTCAGGTGTTAATTGCCTGGGTGGCAGGAGAGGCCGGGGCAGGGAGGGGGAGGAGTAACTAGAGCCAGTCTGGTGTCGTGGTTAAGTGCACAGACTCTAACCTGGGAGAATCGGGTTCGATTCCCCACTCCTCCACTTGCACCTGCTGGATGACTTTGGGCAAGCCATAGTTCTGATAAGAGCTGTTCTTGAAAAAGAGCAGTTTCTGTCAGAGCTCTCTCAGCCCCACCTGCCTCACAAGGTGTCTGTGGTGGGGAGGGGAAGGGAAAGGAGTTTGTAAGCCACTCTGAGACACCTTTGGGTAGTGAAGGGCGGGGTATAATTCCAATCTCTTCTTCTTCTTCTTCTCTAATCGGGAAGAACCAGGTTCGATTCCCCACTCCTCCACTTGCACCTGGCTGGATGACCTTGGGCAAGCCATAGTTCTGATAAGAGCTGTTCTTGAAAAAGAGCAGTTTCTGTCAGAGCTCTCTCAGCCCCACCTACCTCACAGGGCGTCTGTCGTGGGGAGGGGAAGGGAAAGGAGTTTGTAAGCCACTCTGAGACACCTTTGGGTAGTGAAGGGCGGAGTATAAATCCAATCTCCTCCTCCTCCTCCTCCTCCTCTTCTTTTTCTTAACTAGGCACCAAGAGTAACATGCCTAACATGGATACTGTCTGCATGGAACCCTGGCCACCAAAACGGGATGATTTGCACTGGCCTGTTTCTGCTCAGAGTTCCCATTGATCGATCGTTGTGCTGTCTGACTGGCTTTGGAAGGGCTTTCTGGTTCAGTGTAAGCACGGTTCCTAGGCCCACATACATGTATAGTTGCCAACTCCTGGTTGGGAGATTTGGGGGTGGAGCCTGGGGAAGGCAGTTTCGGGGAATGGAGGGACCTCATGCCTCACTGGTCTATAATGGCACAGAGCCTTCCCTCCAAAGGGACCGTTTCCTCCAGGGGGACTGATCTCTGTGGGCTGGAGAGCAGGTGTAATCCCGGGAGATCTCCAGGCAACACCTGGAGGCTGGCAACCTGACCCGGAAGTCAGATAAGGTGCAAGAACTCGGTAGTGAGAAAGGATCAGACTACGTATCCCTGAGATGGGATTGCTTGTTCAGCGTGTGGGTCATTTCATGGAACGGCATTCCACAGCTTCCCCTCTCTCGTGGTTCCAACCACACACATCCGTATCCCATTGAGCTGTTATTATTCGGGGGGGGGGGGGAGAAGTAGTGGGGTTTCTCTTTCAACAGCACTGGAGAGCGTGGGCCATGGAGGAGTAACCCTCTCCCATCCTGCATCGTGGTCTTCATAGGAGAGCAACCAAGGCCCCGGTCACACGGAGCATTAGGCATGCTAGAGAGACCGAAGATAGGCGGATTTTCCGGGCACGATCTCACCGCCACATCTGGGAAGCGTAGAGCTCCCGTGGCTCACCCGAGGCTTCACTCCAAAGATGCGCTGTAACAAACTAGTACCTCTGAGGTACTAGTTTCCAGAAACCACGGGGCAAGGGCGGGCGTCAGATCACGTTTCCGGTGGTAGCTCGTGGCATCTGGTGCCCGCCTATGTCCCATCGCGAAAAGTGTGTTTTTTTTGGTAAAGTCTCCACGGGTGCGCACAAGCACCCAACCGCGCATGCGAACACTTGGGTTAAAAAAACAACAACACAACCCCCGCGGCGCCGCTTCTTTGCCACGCCACAGGAGTGAGGCATGATCAGCACCTCCCCCCAACCACGGGATGTCGGGCGGGACATTTGATCCGGCTGCCGCGCGGTATTTCGCTCCGGGGCAAACAGCCACGCCCCCCCCCCCCCCGCGCGATATCCGCCCGTGTGACCGGGGCCCAAGATGATTAGTGGGTTGGAGGAGGAGGAGACTGGATTTATTCCCCACCCTTCACTCGGAGTCTCAGAGTAGCTTACAAACTCCTTTCCCTTCCCCTCCCCACAACAGACACCCTGCGAGGGAGGTGTTGCTAGGAGGAAAGGCTGAAGAGTCCGGGACTTCTCAGTTTAAAAACGAGACTACTAAGGGGGGTGATGAGAGAGGTTTATCAAACGAGTTTATCTGTTTTAGAACAGATAAAAGGAAGTCCTTCTTTACCCAAAGAGTGATGAACACATGGAATTCACTGCCACAGGAGGTGGTGGCGGCTACAAGCATGGACGGCTTCAAAAGGGAATTAGATAAGCATATGGAGCAGAGCTCCATCAGTGGCTATTAGCCACCAGGTATAGATAGGAACTCTAGGTCTGGGGCAAGGGATGCTCTGTATTCTTGGTGCTTGGGGGAGCAACAGTGGGAGGGCTTCTGGTGTCCTGGACCCACTGCTGGACCTCCTGAGGGCACCTGGTCTTTTTGGCCACTGTGTGACACAAGAGTGCTGGACTGGATGGGCCATTGGCCTGATCGAACACTGGCTTCTCTGATGTTCATATACTCTCAGTCTGGGACAAGGGATGCTCTGTATTCTTGGTGCTTGGGGGAGCAACAGTGGGAGGGCTTCTGGTGTCCTGGACCCACTGCTGGACCTCCTGAGGGCACCTGGTCTTTTTGGCCACTGTGTGACACAAGAGTGCTGGACTGGATGGGCCATTGGCCTGATCCAACACTGGCTTCTCTTATGTGTGCGCATGCAGATGCATTATTAGAGAGTGCTGCCTGCTGCACATATAGTTTTATCCACTTGTAGGCTGTGTTGCTTCCTCTTTAAGACACTGTTTTGTTTCTACAGAAAAGCGATTAGACTTTAGGGAGGAGAAGCACGAGCAGTTTATTCAATTGCTCCACTATGATTTGCTGCAATACGTCCCCCCAGGGTTGCCTGTTACTGGGTTGGGAAACACCTGGAGATTTGGGGGGTGGAACCGGAGGAGGGTGGGGTTTGGGGATGGACTAGAGCTGGGCATGATGCCACACAATCCGCCCTCCAGAGCAGCCCTTTTCTCCAGGGGAACTGATCTCTGCTGCCTGGACATCAGTTGTGATCCCAGGAGATCTCCAGTCAAAGCCTGGAGACTGGCGACTTTCTCCTCCCCCAGTCAGTCTGGCCATCCTCAGGAAGGGGAAGGCCTGGGATTCAACTCAAGGGTTAGGGTTTATTTCTTTGCAGGCCCGAGAGCCAGCTGCCATTTCATCGAGCGCTTTAGCAACAGCGGCAGAAAGAGAAGGGGAAACAGATGCACTGCATGTCCTGGAGTGAACACATGGGAGATCCTTTGCTTTGCTGTGCTTTGCTGGGCACTAGAATCTGATAGGACTCACCTCTGCTCAGAGCCCATTTGCTGAAGGGTGCCAACGATGTGGCATTTACACGGACTACACCGTTTGTATCGTTGGCGTCTGAATTATACCTCTGGTTGTAAGCTGTCAGATTTCAAGTTTTCGATAAAGTATGTCATCTTGAAAAATGCCCTCTCTTGGCTATTTCTCTTGAAGCAATTTCATAACTGCCTAACAAGCCATAAGGGTTCTGCTGAGTTATACATGCCCTGGGAGGTGGTACTGAGAGAGATCCCAAAGCCTTTGCTTGATCTATACCTTCGGTTGATACAGCCAAGAAAAATACCTCTCATGTCTCCTCGATGGTGCTAGGTGAATGATGCTTTGCTGATCTAGGCGGTGGTGATATGTGAAGAGAGAGGCCCAGTTGCCCTATATTATGCGATCTTGTAGAAGGTGTGGAGGTTTTTGGTCTGAGATGTCTTGGGGGTACTTTGAACTGTACAGGGGGATTTTCACATCCAGACTGGGCACATATTGATTTGAACACTCGTATCAAGGGTCTTTCGACGTTGTCTAAGCCATGACACAACTTATTGACAAAAATGTATGGTGCGTGCATA
>NW_015173146.1:112871-114656 GCF_001447785.1 Gekko japonicus | reverse complement strand
AGGAAGTTCCTCCTGTCTTCTTTGTCTGCCTCTCCAAAGCCTTTTTATCTCTCTCTTTCTGCATCGCCATTTTTCAACTTTGTTTATACTTCAAAAGTTCATGCTGCGCCACCCGAGGATGGCTCCCTCTAGCTCACTCTCAGCCCTCTTCGAAAAGGTAACACGCTTAATCCAATCTTCGCTTCGCCCCCCTTCTCCGCTTTTAAAAAGTCTCTTTGATAAGTTTAAGTTTGGTGGGAATCCTCCCTCCTCCCTTCCCGCTCTCTGGGGGACGTAGCGCGCTCAAGCCTCGGTTTAAATTGCTCTCCAACTCACAGTTAGTCGAATACGCTTTTCTTCCAGCTTTAACTTTATCGCTTCATCACTCCGATGTTCCGGTGGCCTTGCTAGTCCCCTTTACGGGGCACATCACAGCTGGGGCCATTTGGGGCAAAGGGAGACTTGTGCGGGGAGCCTCAATTCCTGGCTTTCGTGCCGGTAAGAGGCTTCTCCCAGCCTCCCAGATGCGCCCCCTGGTTCGGAGCCTTTATACCTAAGGCTCCTTAGGATCTCCGCTTGTGAGGGACCCCCCCCCCAAGCTGCGTATGGGCGATCTGGCTCCGGGAGCTTTCCCGAGAGTCGGTCACCGGTCGCGCAGCCATTACCGGAAGACCTCCCCCAACAGGTTTTTCTACAGACTCAGGGGCCTCTGTGTGGCTGTAGGAAAATCCAAAAAGTAAAAAGTAAATAAATGGCAGGGGGGATTGAATTCCCTCCATCATACCTTTTGAAATGGCTGCCACAGGGACCTGCTTCAGGCCCCACTGCATCAACAGTGAGATATTAGAACACTAACTCTTTGTTAGCCGCCCTGAGCCTTTGGGCAGGGTGGGATATAAATTAAAAAATAAAATAAAATAAAATAAACATTCATGGGGAGGGGGGAGGCAGGGGAAGGGGGCAGGGCCAGGCTGGGGGATTTCTAGAGATTTTGTGGTGGAGTGTAAGGAAAGCTGGGTTTGGGGAAGGGAGAAGCCTCAGCTGGGTATAATGCCACAGAGTCCACCCTCCAATGCAGCCATTTTCTCCAGGGAGACAAACCTCTGCTGTCCTTGTAATGTATTCAATAAGCTGTCATTGAATGCATAATGTGTGATGAAAACATCTAATTGAAATGCTATGTTGAGCTTCATCCTGGGCTAGGATCCACATACATCCAATCACATTGCTAGCCCAGGAAGCACCTAACCAATCACGATCAACAAACTCCCTGAGTGGGAACGTCCGTGATTGGTCCTTATGTATGCAACCTTATTGGTTGGTAATTGTACAGTAGGCGTGGCTACATTAGCCGGGAGAGTTTAAAAGCAGGACAGCTGCAATGTAAAAGCTATTCTGGCTATCAGGTGTTGAGCAATGTTGGAGTTGTGTTCGAGTTGCGGAATAAAGCTGAATCTTTGCTGAATCACTCTCCGACTATTCTGTTAAGTGGGCGACTTAACAGTCCTAAAGGAAATGACCTAAGGCCGAAGGCCTAAAAGAAATTGCATCTGTCATCTATTTACACTTACTGGGAAGTAAGCTCCAATGAATTCAGTATGATTTATCTCAAAGTAAATGTGGGTAGTTTCCGGCTGCCTGACACAAAGCATTAATTCATTTCCATACTATAGAGACATCGAAATCAGTATTCCACTTGCAGGGGTGCTGTTGAAAGGATGGATGTGGAGAAATGGTCGATTCAAGACAAAAATGTCTCTTTGTCAACTCTCTCCACTTCATGCAGAAACCTCTATCATGTTCCCC
>NW_015173146.1:96212-112667 GCF_001447785.1 Gekko japonicus | reverse complement strand
CCTCATTTTCCCCCCCCCCCCCCCAGTCATCTCTTCTCTGAACTGCAAAGTCCCAGAGACGCTTCAGCCTTTCCTTGTAGGGAAGGTGCGCCGACCCTCCTCCTCATCTTGGTCGCCCTTTTCTGCACTTTTCCCAGCTCTGCAGTGTCCTTTTTGAGATACGGTGGACCCAGTCACACGGGAGGATTTGCCCCGCAAGAGGGACGGAGCGGGGGCGCATCAAGCGGGCGCGATCACACCGCAACATCTGGGAAGCGCCACGCACCCCTCCCCGATCCGGCCCTTTGGCCCGTAAACGTGCATTAAAAAGGTACTACCCAAAGAGCACTATCTTCCGGATGATGCGCGGCAACTCCAGGCGTCTGATCGGGGAAGTGCTGGTAGCCTGTCGCAGCCAGCACCATTCCCCCATCCCATGAATGTGCACAAACACGCAACGTCTGTTTTGCCACGCTACGTCTGAGCACCTGCCGAAGGCCGGAGCACAGAGCCACGGGGGTGTGACGGATCATGCTCCCACGGTTCTTTTTGCTCCGGCTCTACTTTGCCTCCCTTCAGAGGCGCAGTATCCCCCTCGTGTGACCGGGACCGGTGATCTCCCGGAATGACAAGTGATGTCCAGACTACAGAGATCAGTTTCTCCGAGAGGAAATGGCTGCTTTGGAGGGTGGACTCTGTGGCATTTACCTTGCTGAGGTCCCTCCCTTCCCCCAGCCCTGCCCTCCCTGGGTTCCACCCACAAATCTCCAAGAATTTCCCACTCAGAGCTGACAGCCCTGCAAGAGGTGTTTGGATTTAATGCTCACAGCAAGGAAACATGAAGAAAGGGACATGGGATGTGTGAGACTTGCTGCTTTGACCACAGATTGGTGCAGTCATAGATGGTGCCACCCAAAACAGCCCTCAATAATGCCTTCTGCCTCAGAATTGTAAGAAGTGAGGATACTCCAGTTGCATCTATATCCAAACAGGAGAATCCCTCTTACCACGCTCTTAGGTCAGCCTTCAGGCCAGGGTTTATTTCATTTTATTTTATTTTATTTAAACATTTATACCCCGCCCTCCCCGCAAGCGGGCTCAGGGCGGCTTACAAGGGGCATATGCCCATATATAAAACAAGATAAAACAATAAAATCATAAATAATAACAACAATAACAATAATAATTTAAATTCTGGCAGATACGGAGATGCTTCTGCGCTGTGCTGAAAGTCAGGATCCTGTTAGACGAGACAGAATACACAGCACGGCGCAGTGGTTAAAAGAGCCGGACTGCTTCTCCTCCCCATGAGGCCTGCTGGGTGACCTAGGGCCACTCACCGTTCTCCCAGAACTCTCTCGGCCCCGCCTACCTCACAAGGTGTCTGTTGTGGGGAGGGGAAGGGAAAGGTGATTTTTAAGACACTTTGAGACTCCATCAGGTAGAGAAAAGCAGGGCATAAAGGCCTACTCTTCTTCCTCTTCCACAACCCGTATTGTCTGGCTGTTTCCCACAAACTCATGTTTGCTTTCTGTCCCTATAAGCGGGGCAGGTCTCACCCCTCCCCAGGGCTTTTTTTGTAGAAAAAGCCCAGCAGGAACTCATTAGCATAATTGGCCACACCCAACAGCAGAAACGTATTATCTTATTAGGCCACACCCCTGACAGCACAGGTCATTAGCATATGAGGCCACACCCCTGTGTTACCAGAAGTGTGCTCATTCAGCCACACCCACCTTTTGCTTCTTATTCTGTTTACCTTGTCTGTTGTCCAAACCCAGGGCTTTTTTTGTAGCAGGAACTCCTTTGCATGTTAGGCCACACACCCCTCATGTAGCCAATCCTAATGAGTTTCTGCTGTTGGGTGTGGCCTAATATGCTAATGAGCTCCTGCTGGGCGTGGCCAACTCAGGAGCCAGCCGGAACTCCCTTCCTGTGCGTTCCTGCCCAAAAATAGCCCTGCCCCTCCCCAGAAAACAAAGAAGCAGAATGCTGAAATGGCAACGAGTTCTGAAGCAGAGACAGGAAATGCACCACTTTCACTTTCTACTTGTCGTTGGCTGAACTGGCTTGAAGGACCAAGAGTCCGCCTTCCATGTCAACTGACCTCTGTCGCTTGGGGATCAGTTGCAGTCCCAGGAGATCTCCAGCCACCACCTGGAGGCTGGCAACCCCAGAAGTGAAATGAAGCATGAAGGCTACCACCATAAGGACACAAGCACCCCCTCCCGACCCCTGTGCATTTCTACTCCATGGGATACTCTCCTTTCTGTCCTCTGTGATAACAGTCGGAAGCAGCCGTTGCGAACGCCCCGGGGCCTCTTCCTCCATTATTAACAGGAGAATGAAAGGCTGAGGACACGTCAGATAATGGCTCACAGGCTGCATTCAGTATTTTAATAAGTCATAAATCACAAACCAGGGCTGTGTGATGACCTAGGAAGGTAAAGTCTTGGCTTACGTTGCTGTCCTTTGCAAAAAAAGAAAAGTCGACAATGAGCCGCCTTGACAAGTTACCCTTTGAGCCTTTGGTGATGCCTCTTCATTGCCAGCAGCCGTTAGGTGGGAATGGGCCATTGTCATGCTGGCTGGTTCACTCGATTGGCTCGTGGTCATGTTGAACGTAAGTTGTTACTTATAGGAAAAGAAGCTACCTTGAACAACTGATTAGGACGAGTTCTGTAGTGTGGTAATATCCCTACAGCTCTCTCTTGCACAACCTGACCTTTTGAGTATGTTGGAAAACGTTTCTTCACTGTGTGAAGAAGTACACACCCAATGAAGATAGGATTTTTCACCCCAAAGTAGAACAAAATCCAAGTTCGGTAGCACCTTAAAAGACCAGCAATTTATTTTCCCCCAGGGCATGAACTGAGTCATGAGTCAAAGCTCCCTTCTCTGATAAAGTGAGCTTTGGCTGTGGTCACACACACTAAACAATCCACTTGCAATGCACTTTCAAATTGCGTTTTGCCAGTTCACACAGTAAAAATTCAGTTGGAAAGTGCATTGAAAGTGGATTGTTTAGTGTGTGTGACCACAGCCTTTGACTAGCAAAATCTTAGAAACCCCCCCCCCAAGGAGGGGGGCTTCATCATTAAGACGCTGCTGGACTCGAATTTGGTTCTGCCGCTACAGACTAACCCAGTTGCCCACCTTAAACTACCACCCCCAAATGCATCGCTTCATACTTACATTCAGCTTTGATTGCTGTGTGGTCAGCCAGCTATTTAGGCTGGACAGGTCCTCCAGCAGTTCCTCACAATCCACACTGATTCTCATCATTCTGAATACTTTGGTGTCATCGACAAGCCTGGCCACTTTCCTATTCATTCACAATTCCAGATCACTTCCTTACTAACACTTCCCACTGATGTACCTGGAACAGAGGTTAAGCTAACTGGCCTATCATTTCCCGTATCTTCTTTGGACACACACACCCCTTTTAACAGCATTACACCGTGACCTTCTAATCATCAGTGAACCTGATTCTAGCAGCTAGATGTATAATTCTGCTACAAGATTAGTAATTTGGCTTTCATGTTTCCTAAGAGCCTCTGGGCATATGCCATTCCAATCTGGTGGCTATTTAGTTTTTAATTTGTCTCTCTGCCCTAGAACGTCATCCTTCATCACCTCTGTTTGACTCTGTTCTGACGCCTTCCCCCCAAAACATGCCGACGAGCTCCTGTATTCACTTGATTGGATGTCGCACTCACCTTAAAGATAACAGCGTCTGTTCCTTGCAGCAAGAGAGTTATCTTGAACTGCTTATTAGTATGTTGGGCTGAGCCGAGCTGTGATACACCCTCAGCTCTCCGTGGCATCACCTGACCTTTAGACTTCATGGGAAAAATGTCCTTCCCCAGGGTAGACAAACCCACCTACTGAGGAAAATTCTTCCAGAGACTTTGGCCCAGGAAAGTTTATGTCATTGTACATGGGTCAGTCTTAAAGATGCCGAAGATGCTTGCTGCTACATCACTCTAGGTGTGTCTAGGTCAGGGGTGTCAAACATGCGGTCCGGGGACCAAATCAGGCCCCCGGAGGGCTTCTATCAGGCCCACAGTGGGACTTGGCTGTCTTCTGCTTCTTCTCCCAATTATCCAGTTATCATTATAGGTTTGCAGCTTACAGATACACACCCGAACAGCATACTCAAGATTGCAACGGCACAGACATTTTGATGCAGTAATTCAGAGCAAGAGGTGTCCGTTATCGGACACTGTTAAATAAACAAAATATTGCAAGAGTGCTCATGTTTTAAGCATGTTTTTATATTAAGTTAAAAAACACACCTGTTTGATCTGTTTTATCTGCCGGGTGGTTTCAAAGGGCGTGATCAGACAAGAACAACATCTGGGAAGTGCCCCGCAGCCGTCGATAACCCGTTTTGCTCTGCCGCAGGACTGGAGTAAAAAGAAATCCGGTAGTAAACAGGTTACGACGGGCCCTTACCACCAGTGTTCCCTCTAAGCTGAGTTAGTGTGAGCCATCTCACTTTTTTTTAGCCTCCGGCTTACACGTTTGTGTCTGAGCTCAGGAAGGATGGCTCCAGAGCAAACTCATTGATGCAGTAACCAAATCACCTGCTGACAACTTTAATGCCAGGAGCTCACAGAGTAGAATTTTTGCTCACAGGGCTCCATAGCTTAGAGGGAACATTGCTTACCCCACCACCACCACTGCCCATTTCCCCTGTTGTACTGCTCAACTTTCCACTATTTGCTGCGCAGCCAAATTTTGACCCACATCTCCCCCCCCCCTGATCTCCCCTGCATCTTCTGCCAAAGGAAAACATTTTGAAATTCTACAGATCGCAGTGGGGGAGCTCAACGTATGAAGCAGAGGGAAGGGACCAAGGGGGGCTCAGGAAGGGTCCTTAGAGAGAAGCTGGAAGTAACTGAAGTCAGCTGGGAGAAGAGCCGACTGCAGAGGGCAGAGCCGAGCCGAGCCAGGCACAGGGAAAGTGCAGCTCAAGACCACATCCAAATTCTTCAGAGCAGCGCCGTACTGACTGCAAAGTCACCCCTGAATGGCCAAAAATCTAGGCAGAAGGTACCACAAAATCCGACGATCAAAGGAAGCAAAAGCGGCATGGGGTGTGGAGGCTACCATAAAATCTGATGATCAGAGGAAGTGAAAGCGGCATGCAATGCAGAGGGGATTTCAGAGCAGCGCCGTACTGACTGCAAAGTCACCCCTGAATGGCCAAAAATCTAGGCAGAAGGTACCACAAAATCCGACGATCAAAGGAAGCAAAAGCGGCATGGGGTGTGGAGGCTACCATAAAATCTGATGATCAGAGGAAGTGAAAGCGGCATGCAATGCAGAGGGGGATTTCTGTTCCAGCCGTGGGTTTGCTAAAACAACAGAGGGAAAAGCCAAGGCAGGATCAGCCAGTGACAGACGTCTTGGGGCCCCCTGGCACTCTGACGCAGGAGATCCCTGCGGATTTGCTGCTGGTCATGGAATGGGCGGCCAGTTTGGTGTGGTGGTGAAGTGCGCGGACTCTAATCTGGGAGAACCGGGTTTGATTCCCCACTCCTCCACTCGCAGCTGCTGGATGACCTTGGGCAAGCCATAGTTCTGGCACAGCTGTCCTTGAAAAAGAGACGTTTCTGTCAAGAGCTCTCTCAGCCCCATCTACCTCACAGGGTGTCTGTTGTGGGGAGGGGAAGGGAAAGGAGTTTGTAAGCTGCTCTGAAACTCCTTTGGGTAGTGAAGGGCGGGGTATAAATCCAATCTCTTCTTCTTCTGATGCCAGGTGGGCTACCTGGAGTGGGGGAAGAGCCAGTAGGCTATTCAAGCATCTGTACTGCCTTGGAAGCATACTGAAAAGTGAATGATAAACGCTTCATTCTGCTGCTCTTGGGAACGGGGAAGGGTTAATGGCTGAGGGCCAGGTGCTGGATGTTCCGCTCTTTGGCTCCTTCTTGTGTTGACAGAGAGGCCCAAGGAGGGAAACCCAGTCCACATACTCCAAGATCCGCAGAGAGAGCAGCATGGCAGAATTCACCAGTCGAGAGGTTTACCAGGCAGAGTTTGATCCAAGAAGCTATCTGGAATACTTCCAGTTTGGAGCAGGCACCTTGGGTGATGAAGCCATTGAATTTTACCTGAAACACCTTTGCAAGATCTTTGCTTCAGGTACGTCATCACAACCATGAGGTTTGCATGTACAACGTTGCCTGGGGCGTGAAGAAGATTTAGTGAGGGCATTTTAAGGGAGGCACGGTTATTATTTCATTCAGAAATTGGCTCAGGAATTGACACTGTTGTCTCTAGTTGGCCCTCTTCATCTGCTGTATGAGCCGTAAAAAATGGTTCCATGCAGAAGCGTCACGGTGTCGCAGGGGAGACGTTGGGCTGGATCCTGCACTCTGTCAACAGAAAGCACTTACAGGTGCCAATCTTCCAGGCTTTTCAGGAACCAAAACGCTGAGCAACTAGAAAATAAAACAAAACGCAACTATTTATTACACAGTGCACAGAATCTTAGGATTAAAAATGACATACATAAGGTAGCAATAAGAACTCAGATCATCGTATACAGCAAAAGGATGAAATTGCGCATCCAATAACAGAGAACCACAATCATGGTTACACATGTATATTATCCACAAGAATAACACACAGTCCTAAGACAATCTGGTATGAAAATATATACAGATGTGTGCTAGATGCCCACAGAATAATACAATGACAGAAGAGACTAGATTAAAGCCATAACATCAACTGGCAGAGACTGATCAGGAGAGAGATCTTGGACTCGTAGTAGATAACTCACTGAAAATGTCGAGACAGTGTGTGACTGCAATAAAGAAGGCTGGGGATTATGAGGAAGGGTATTGAAAACAGATCAGCCAATATCATAATGCCCCTATATAAATCAATGGTGCGACCTCATTTGGAATACTGTGTGCAGTTCTGGTCACCACACCTTAAAAAAGATATTATAGCTTTGGGAAAAGTGCAGAAAAGGGCAACTCGAATGATAAAAGGGTTGGAACACTTTCCCTATGAGGAAAGGTTAAGGCGCTTAGGGCTCTTTAGCTTGGAGAAACGACGGCTGAGGGGTGACATGATCGAGGTTTATAAGATTATGCATGGGATAGAGCAGGTAGAGAAAGAGGTACTTTTCACCCTTTCTCATAATACAAGAACTCGTGGGCACTCCATGAAATTGCTGAGCGGTCGAGTTAGAACGGATAAAAGGAAGTACTTCTTCACCCAAAGAGTGATTAACACTTGGAATTCACTGCCACAGGAAGTGGTGGCGGCTACAAGCATGGACAGCTTCAAAAGGGAATTAGATAAGCATATGGAGCAGAGGTCCATCAGTGGCTATTAGCCACAAGGTATAGATAGGGGCTCTGAGGCAAGTGATGCTCTGTCTTGTTGGTGCTGGGGGGGGGTCAACTGTGGGAGGGCTTCTAATGTCCTGGCCCCACTGCTGGACCTCCTGATGGCACTGGTATTTCTGGCTACTGTGTGACACAGAATGTTGGACTGGATGGGCCTTTGGCCGGATCCAACATTGGCGTCTCTTATGTTCTTATTGTGTCTGATAATGAAAAACAAGCACTTATTCCTTCACAGAAAAAATATACAAAGGTCAATAAAATTACACATAGCAGTCTGCTCCAAACTCTCTCAGTCAATATCCTTCTGTGTTCTCAAAAGCAGTCTGCTCCAAATTCACTCTCTCTTTCAACACTTACTCCGGATATTTGTTTCAGACCTCTGGTCTTTCCTCAGGAACCAATCCTATATAGGAATCTCACATTCAATGTTACCTCCAAGTTGACACATTCATTGATTTACTTTTCTGCTAATCTACCTGGGCAAGGTCTCCTCACTTATTTTCAATCATGCTGCTGCTGCCGCCGCCAAAGTCAAATGGACCCACAACCCAGTGGTTGTTTTGCATTAACAGGCACTAAATGATGTTATGGCTTTAATCTAGTCTCTTCTGTCATTATATTATTCTGTGGGCATTTAGCACACATCTGTATGTATTTTCATACCAGACTACACATGTATATTAACCAAAGGACCCAACACGTTTTGGCCATGAGGGCCTTCTTCAGTGGTCAAAATTGTACTCACACACACATAAAACTGTAACTATATCAATATAAAAAATATTTTCCAGGCCAGGTTGGTTGTATATGAGTCACTAAAAAAGTGATGCTCCAAATAATGGTTATAAATCAATTCTGCATAAACGGAGGAGCCTTCACTTATCAGAGATGGATCCAGGTGGTCAACCATATTGGTCTGAAGCAGTAGAAGAAGAGATTGGATTTATACCCCACCCTTCACTACCCAAGTGTCAGCAAGCTGCCAATTGTTCTTCATGTTTCTGTATGCACCTACATACCTGTCTATGCCACTGTAGCGTGTTCTGTATTTCCCGCCCCCCTTACCCAACGTTTGTTCATATACCCATGTGCATATATTCATAGCTGCATTCTTGTTAGTGTACGCCAGGCCTGTCTGCTGTAACGTTATCATCTCCAAGGTCACAGGTGGTTAAGAGATGTGGTGTGCTCTTCTTTGCTTTGCTTTAATGAGTAGAAACCGTGGGAAGTGTTAAGTAATGATAACACAGTTACCGTTGAGTTCCCAGTGATTTTGAGCGCGTAAAACTGCTTTTTAGGCATGGGCGGGAATCATAGCCATTGGCCGCATTTATTATGAAATTGCTTTAACCTCTCCAGCTCAAGTCGTTAGGGGTATTCTGAACAGTCCTTCTGTGCAGTGACTCATGGCTTCAATAAAGTAATACTTTCCTATAAGTGTGTACGCCGTTGACTTCCGGTGGGACCTGACACCAAGGGAGTCTCAGAGCGGCTTACAAACTCCTTTCCCTTCCACTCCCCACAACAGACACCCTGTCAGGTAGGCGGGGCTGAGAGAGCTCTGACAGAAACTGCTCTTTTTCGAGAACAGCTGTGCCAGAACTATGGCTTGCCCAAGGTCATCCAGCAGGTGCGAGTGGAGGAGTAGGGTATCAAACCCGGTTCTCCCAGATTAGAGTCCGCGCACTTAACCACTACACCAAACTGGCTAAAACAAACTTAGAATCCAGTGGTCTTAATGGTGTTGGTCTTAAAGGTGCCACTGGATTCTAAATTTGTTCATCAGAGATGGCAACTAACGCCACCATTCTGTCCTGGGCCGTCGTTAAATTCCCAGTGTGCATTCATGCGCAAACCAGAGACCAAGGGCAGAATGCCAAAGGGGAACATGTGATCCACTCAGAGAGGGTGTGGAGGACTCCCAAGTATTGCTGAATTAGCAAAGAGGGATGTGACTGAAGAGTGAACATTAACCTGTAAAGAGGAACAATTTATATGGCTGCAAACTCCAGGTTGGGGAATTCCTGGACATTTGGGTGTGGTGCCTAGGAAGGGTAGAGTCTGGGAAGGGGAGGGAACTCAACAGAGATCTGATTTCATCGAGTTCCTTATCCATTCCCTCCCCAGGAATGATAATCTGGACATCAAGGGTCATTGTAGGTGATCTTCAGGCCCCACCTGGACGTTGGTAACCTCATTCAGTAATGAGCTAACCCATAAAGAGCCAATAAAGTTGGCTGCAGGTCCTGGAGACTCCAGTTGCTGCTGAGGGGAGTGGTTGGATACAGGCTGGTTCTGCACTTGGCATTCGCTCCACATTTTCTCAACACGAAGAAGGAGAAGGAGGAGGAGGAGGGATTGGCTTGATACCCCTTGCCCTTCACTTGGAGTCTCAGAGTAGCTTACAAACTCCTTTCCCTTCCCCTCCCCACAACAGACACCCTGGGAGGTGGGTGGGGCTGAGAGAGCTCTGACAGAAACTGCTCTTTCAAGGACAGCTCTTGTCAGAAATATGGCTTGCCCAAGGTCATCCAGCAGCTGCAAGTAGAAGCATGGGGAATCAAGCCTGGTTCTCCCAGATTAGAGTCCGCGCACTGAGGAAAAGGTGCCGCTCAAAACCACATTCAAATACCCCGGGGCAATGCCGTGCTGACTGCAGCGTCACCCCTGAACGGCCATGAATCTATGCAGAAAATGCCATAAAACCCGATGATCAAAGAAAGCAAAAGCTGCATGCAGTGTAGAGGGTACCATAAAATCTGATGAGCAAAGGAAGTGAAAGCAGCATGCAGTGCAGAGGGGAATTTCTGTTCCATTGTGGGCTTGGTAAAACAAAGGAGGGAAAAGCCATTGCAGAATCGCCCACAGCCTCTTGGTCTGTTCGCGTCTTCTGCTTGAGTAATGTTGAGACCTGCAGCCCCACCTGCCGAGTCAGGAGCCCCCATAGAGGTGTGACAAGCGAGGGTTGCTGTTTTTTGTATGGATGTGTGCAGAGGAAGAGGGCTACGCTGCCTGTCTCTCCTTAGCAGAAGGACAAGGCAAGCCCACTCAGCAATAGAAGCGGATGCCTCCAGGCAGGGGTCATTTCCTGCAGGAGCGCACAGGAGCAGAGCTTCGGCAGTAAAGAGCCCAGAGGGCGGGCACAGGCAACAAGCCCCACCCCCTGCTCCCAGCAGCCCTCAGTCAAAGCAAGAAGCAGCCAGGTAAGCTGCAGCGCCCCCACCCCGTCCAAAACAGTCCAGTGGCACCTTTTAGACCAGGTTTTATTCAGGTACAAGCTCTCCCTCCTCAGTGAGGACAGATCTGCGTGTTCCCCCCCCCAATAGCTAGCAATCCAAAACAGTCCAGTGGAGCCTGAGCGGTGGGGGTTGCCTTCTGACGCACTTCCGGTGATGGCAGGGGGCGTGGCATATGCAAATAAGTTATGCTAATGAGTTGTGCTGATGAGCTCCTGCACCTCTTTTTCTACGAAATGACCCCTGCCTCCAGGGCTTGTTCTTCTTTATGCAACCCCTCCTGGTACTTGGCTTCTGCTTCTTTTCAGTGGCTCGTGTCACACGGGGGAATTTCCTGAAGATCTGGGAGTGCAGCCTGGGGGGGGGGTTCTTGGATTTAGGGAGGGGAGGAACTTCAGCAGGGTATAATGACAGAGTCCATCCTCCAGGAACAGTCATTTCCTCCAGGGGAACAGATCTCTTTTGCCTGAAGGCCAGTTGTCATTCCAGGAGAGCTCCCCCTGGAGACTGGTGACCCCCCTCCCATGGTCTGCTGGCCAAGGATCTGACCTTGACACGGGTGAGGTCCAGTGTTCCCTCTAAGCTGAGTTGGTGTGAGCTAGCTCACAGATTTTTAGCCTCTGGCTCACAGATTTCTGTCTTCGCTCTGGAAGGAGGGCTCCAGAGCAGACTAATTTATGCAGTGGCCAGATCGCTCGCTCCCGACTTTAATGCCGGTAGCTCACAGAGTAGAATTTTTGCTCACAAGACTCCACAGCTTAGAGGGAGCATTGGTACCTTGGCAAAAGACCGCGATGCCAGCCCCTTGGTGGCTGCCATCTTTCTCGCCATGCCGATGGAGGACTTTTTATGGCTTAAAAAAGAACAGCAGCCTGGTAACTGCTGTCGGACCAAAGTGCCGAGAAGACACAAAGGCTGTTTTGAAACGAAAGCTGCAGATTCAGAGGGACTGGCGGCAGACTGCAAGTGGGGATGACTCTAATTGTATTGGGCTGTGGAGCGACAGCAGTTACTGATTTTTCGAAAAGCCCCTCTGGTGGTGATGGGGGCAAGGGAACATGGGGGCAGGTTGAGGGAAGTGCGCATAAAACCCCGGCTTGGATGCTTCACTGCCAGCGTGAATGCCACCTCATTCATGATGGTGGTGATGAGAGGGCATCCAAGGATCCTTGCTGTGGTGGTGTGGGCGTTGTCACAAATCACCTGCTTGGGTTTCCTGTGACCTTCCTGGAAAAAACCTACATGTTGCTGACGCCCTAAACAGCTTTCTGCTCACATTAGTTCAGCTGTTTGCAGAGTTCCACGTGAGTTGTTGCAGAACAGACAGATTGGAGTCCAGGAGCGCCTTATGGACCAACAAGACTTCCGGACACTCAAAGCTCTCTTCATCAGATACCACAACTTTGATGCTTGAACACACATACGCACAGCCTAAAAAATCTTTCTGGTTTCTAAGGCGCTACTGGACTCGAATCTTGATCTCCTACTGAAGCCGAACACGGGCCAGTTTGGAGTAGTGGTTAAGTGCGCGGACTCTAATCTGGGAGAACCGGGTTTGATCCCCCACTCCTCCACTTGCAGCTGCCGGATGACTTTGGGCAAGCCATAGTTTTGTCCGAGCTGTCCTTGAAAAAAGAGCAGTTTCTGTCAGAGCTCTCTCAGCCCCACCCACCTCCCAGGGTGGGGAGGGGTATAGAAAGGAGTTTGTAAGTCGCTCTGAAACGCCAACTGAAGGGCAGGGTAATCCTCCCCCTCCTGCTCCTCCTCCTCCTCCTCTTCTTCTTCTCCCTCTGAAACTAATTGTTGAAGAGACTGGCCATGCCTTGCAAAAGCCCCCCCCCCTCCACTCCCTTCCGTGCCCTGATGAATCCTCCGTGGGCTTCTGGCCAGGCTTGAGTCTCTGTCCCTCTCCTTTTAGACATGAACTGTCAGCCAGTTACTGGGGATTCAGTTGTTATGCCAGAGAGCAGCAGGAGGAGGCCGCGTGTGCCAAGAGTTCGAACTGTGCAGGAAGAGGGTTGCCAGCAGCCCTGCAGAAAATATGTCCTGCTCCTCTAACAGAGGCTGACTACACCTGAAGCTGCCTTCTACTGAACCAGACCTTTGGTCCAGCAAGGCCAGTATTGTCTCTCCAGGGTCTCATGCAGAGAGGTCTATCCCATCACCTCCTGCCCAGTGCTTTAAACCGGAGGTGCTGTTGCTGGGGATAGAACCTGGGACCTTCTGCATGACCAAGCAGATGCTCTGCTGCTGAGCCATGGCCCTTCCCCTTAAGGGGAGGTTGTTTACCAGTTGATGTTCCTTGCGTCCATTCTTGACCTGCCCTTACTTCTTTCCCACCAGGGCGCCTGAAAGGGGACACCCTGATCGACCTGGCCAGTGGGCCCACCATCCACCAGTTCCTCTCTGCCTGTGAGTCCTTTGGGAGCATCGTCGCCTCCGATCCCGTTGAGAGGAACCGCCGGGAAATCGAGATGTGGCTGAAGAACAAACCGGGAGCCTTTGACTGGACCCCAGTGGTGAAGTATGTGTGCGAGCTGGAAGGAAACAGGTACGGCAGCTCAAGGAAGGCGCATTCCCAACCCTGCCCCACCCCTCGCCCTTCACCCACTGACATCCTTTACTCGGATCCGCTGCCAGCTGCCGAAGGTGGAGCCAATTGCTTAAACTGCTGTGATGTCACGGAATGTTTGCAGTCATTCTTGCCGCTGGGGATGAGGAATATTGCTGAGCATGGAATGATGGGACCAGTGTTCCCTCTAAGCTGAGTTCGTGTGAGCTAGCTCACAGTTTTTTAGCCTCCAGCTCACACGTTTTTGCCTTAGCTCAGGAAGGGTGGCTCCAGAGCAAACTAATTTAGGCAGTAGCCCAATTGCTCGCTCATAACTTTAATGCCAGTAGCTCACCAAGTAGCATTTTTGCTCATAAGACTCCACAGCTTAGAGGGAACATTGGATGGAACCCATTGCATCTTTGGGGAGGGCATGGAAAGGTCAACTTGATTAGACGCTCACACTGGATTTAGGAACACATGGGGCTGTGGAGGCGGACTGGCCCGTGAGATGTCCTGTGAGATGTACAGAAAACAGGCAAAGCATCTTGCAACATAGGTAAAGGTTCCCTTGCTCGAAAGCCAGTCGAGTCCGACTCTAGGGTTGCGGTGCTCATCTCCGTTTCAAAGCCGAAGAGCCAGTGCTGTCCGAAGACGTTTCCGTGGTCATGTGGCCGGCATGACTAAACACCAAGGCACACGGAACGCTGTTACCTTCCCACCAAAGTGGTCCCTATTTATCTACTTGCAATTTCTTGCTTTCGAACTGCTAGGTTGGCAGGAGCTGGAACTAGAGACAGGAGCTCACCCCGTCTTGCGGCACCCGGGTCTCGAACTGCTGAACTACTGACCTTCCACAGCCTGCAGTTCAGCGTCTTAAAGGAAGGAGCATAAACTCTCTGTGCACCTAAACATTTTTATCCTGCTGTTGTAGATTTCCCGGGTTGTCTGGCCGTGGTCTTGGCATTGTAACCATGAAAGCCTTCGACAACACATTTTTATCCTGTGTTCCCTTCAAGTAGCTTGGGCCTGCAGACATAGTTCTTTCCTTCTGTTTGTTCTCCCAACAGCCCTGTGAGAGAGGTCAGGTGGAAGGAGCAGGGGCGGATGAAGGCTCACTGGTGCCCTAAGCACTGACCAACCGTGGTGCCCCCAATCTTGATGTCATAGCCTATGACACTGCACCTTGCCAACAAAAAATAGAAGATAACCCTAGGGTGCACCAGGATCAATGTGCACTCGTTTTATCATTTATTTATTTTTACAAATCTTCATTCCCCCCCCCTTTCACCCTTTCCCCAACTTTGTGGTGCCCCCTTTGGCCCTGGTGCCCAAAGCACGTACTTAGTCTGCTTAAGGGTTAATCTGCCCCTGGGAAGGAGTGACCCAAGGTCATGGCTGAGAGGGAATCAGAACCCAAGCCTCTCTTGTCATCGTTCGACACCCTCCCCACAACACCGCATTGGTTCACCCCCTGCTAGGGATGCCAGCCTCCAGGCAGGACCTGGGGATCCCCTGGAATGACAATGACAGCTCATCTCTAGAGTGCAGGGGTCAGTTCCCCTGGGGAAAATGGATGCTTTGGAGGGTGGACTCTGCGTCATGGCGCCCCACTGAGGTCCCTCTCCTTCCCAGGCTCCACCCCCAGGACTCCCAGAACTCCCCAACCCGGAGTTAGCAACCCAGCCCCTCCCCGGCCCCATCCCTGGCTGTGCCTCAAGCCGCTCTGAAAAGCCCAGTTGGGAGCAGCTAGCTGAAAAGTCGGCTCCTGATGACCTCTGCTCACGTCTGCGCCCGCTGCCCTCTGTTCCAGTAAGCCTCAGTGAACTTTTGAATGCCAGTCTTGTTCTGCCACTGGAAAAAAACAGCCTGCTAGAACTCCCAGAGCAAACTCCAAAGGGGATCCAGAACAAGAAGTGGGAGGCACAGGCCAAAGGCTCCAAGTAGGTTTAAGTGGCTGGATTGCGTTCTCTCCGGAGTAGGTTCTCACCACATCTCCCCGCCTGCAATGCCAGAGACTCGCCGGGTCATCTCTTTGCTTTTCATTCCCTGCAGGGACAAATGGGCTGAGAAGGAGGCGAAGGTGAGGAGGACCATCCAGCAGGTCCTCTACTGTGACGTCCTGCAGAGCAACCCACTGGCTCCGGTCAGCCTGCCCCCGGCGGACTGCGTGCTGGCTGTGGAGTGCCTGGAGGCGGCTTGCAAAGATCTTGACACCCTGCGAGCCGCCCTGAAGAACATCAGTTCCCTGCTGAAGCTCGGGGGAGCCCTGGTGCTTGAAGGGATCCTGGGGTGCAGTTTCTACATCGTGGGCTCTCGTAAGTTCTCCAGCTTGGTCCTGACCGAGAAGTCCCTGAGGGATGCTCTCCACGCAGCCGGGTTTGCCGTTGTCGAGTATGAGGCAGAGCCCAGGTTTGACAAGGATATGTTAGACGCCTGTGATTTCTCCGATAAATATTTCCTCCTTGCCCGCAAGGAGAAAGAGGCCTAAAGCGGCCAAAGAGCAAAGGGGGTGCCCACGTTAGCCTTAGAGCTGAGGAGGCCCAAGATCCACGGCCATCTCTGCCGTTGGCTCATCGTGCGGCCTTGGCTAAATCGCTTACCTTTCAGCCTCGGTTCTCTAACCTGTAAGAATGAAAATCATAGCTTAGGATGCTGGGAAGGCAAAAAAAAAAAAAGCCTGTAGAGGTCACTCCAGAGGAGCGGTGGTGGTTTTATCTCAGATATGCGTTAGCAAAGCTATTTCACATCCATCGCAAGTAGCACACCTGGACCAATTACCTGCCATTGAATCAATAAAACATCTAGGCGAGGCTGGAAATCTTAGCATGGGCCCAGATTTATAATAACTGCTCCGCTCTTTCCACATAGAAAATCACCACATGCTTTTTCAGGGGACTCAAGTGGACTGGTGTGCATCATAAAAGGTAAAGGTAAAGGTTCCCTTGCTCGAAAGCCAGTCGAATCCGACTCTAGGGTTGCGGTGCTCATCTCCGTTTCAAAGCCGAAGAGCCAGCGCTGTCCGAAGACGTTTCCGTGGTCATGTGGCCGGCATGACTAAACACCAAGGCGCACGGAACGCTGTTACCTTCCCACCGAAGTGGTCCCTATTTATCTACTTGCAATTTCTTGCTTTCGAACTGCTAGGTTGGCAGGAGCTGGCTGGTGTGCATCATAGGCTGCTGCCAAAAGGAGGTTCGGGGCCAGTTGGGCACCTAAATTGCAGCAGGCTTTTTTTCGAGCATCTACATGATGTCATCTCTGAATCATCCCTTTATGAAGTTACTCCCCCCCCCCCCCCCACCCCCTTCGCTTTTTCCTC
>NW_015173146.1:84058-95792 GCF_001447785.1 Gekko japonicus | reverse complement strand
GTATATATATACATACACACACACACACACACACCTGCAATTGTATATATATCAGTTTCCTCCGGCTTTGCTATGATCTTTCCCAGAGTCGATTGGGTTGGTACAGCCTTTTGGGAAAGATCATTGTCAAAGCGACTTTGCATGTGGGCTAGGTAGGAAGGCCTGTCCGCATCAGAACCACACATAAATCAATAATTGACATATTGCTCTTGTGCTAATCACCACTGATATATCAATTCGTGATTTTAAACTACAGAGTGATTTTGAACTACAGAGACATGTTGATTATCAAATGCAAATGACATATTGTTAAATGTAGGGACATAAGAGAAGCCATGCTAGATCAGGCTAATGGCCCATCCAGTCCAAGACACTGTGTGACACAGTGGCCAGAACCCAGATGCCATCAGGAGGTTCACCAGTGGGGCCAAAACTCCAGAAGCCCTCCCACTGTTGCCCCCCCCAAGCACCAAGAATACAGAGCATACACTGACCCAGACAGAGTGTTCCACATGGCTGATAGCCACTGATGGACCTCTGCTCCATATGTTTATCCAATCCCGGCTTGAAGCTGTCTATGCTTGTAGCTGCTACCACTTCCTGCAGCAGGGAATTCCACGTGTTAATCTCTCTTTGGGTGAAGAAGTACTTCCTTTTATCTGTTCTAAGCCTACTGCTCATTGAGTGCCCACAAGTTCTTGTATTGTGAGAAAGGGAGAACAGTATTTCTTTCTCTACCTTCTGTATCCTGTGCATATAGCATAAAATTGATGTTAATAGACATATTGTTGTAGCAACCTCAATTATTGTTTTATTTTTTGGTATATTTTTGTATTTTTCGTGTGTGAGAGTATGTGTGCACCTGGAAGTGACCTCTGGTGACCTCTGGTGACTGACCCCTACTGACGGCCTGGGGGATATTCAGAGAGGTGGCTGAAAAAAGCCTGCCCCCGCCTCCCGACTGCTGGTATTCCAAGGAGGTCTTCCCTCCAAGTACCTGCCAGAGTCAACCCTGCTTTCAAGATCTGATGAGATCAGGCTTGCCTGGACTATCCAGGTCAGGGCAATTATTGTTTTTTTTAAAGCCTGAAAAAAACTCCAGTGGTGTATTGGGGAGCAGCCATGGGAGGGGGCAAGGAAAATGTGGGGGAAATTTCTGGGTAGATCAGGGGTGTCAAACATGTGGCCTGGGGGTTGGATGAGGTCCCCCCCCGGAGGGCTTCTATCAGGCCCGCAGTCGAACTGGCTGTCTTCTGCTTCTGCTTCCAGTTCTGCTGCTGCTGCGTCATCGTAGTTTTGCAGCTTACAGATACACACCTGAACAGCACACTCAAGATTGCAACAGCACAGACATTTTGATGCAATAATTCAGAGCAAGAGGTGTCAGTTATCAGACACTGTCCCCCCCAAAAAACCCAAACAAATTCAAAACGGACTCACTCAAGGCCTTTTTTTCTGCACGGAGACTCATAGGCAACCAGCCTAGCCAGTTCAAGGCTCCAGTTCAGGAACCTTGGGACGGGGTGGCCAGACCTCCCGGCGCGCCGTGGATCTCCGCGCCCCCGGGAAGCCCCGCCCCCTGGGCTTTTCACTCCCGGAGTGGCGCTCTGGAGAGCTCCGGACCCATCCGACCCCGGCTGTTAAATAAACAAAACATTTCAAGAGTGCTAATGTTTTAAGCATGTTTTATTTTAAGTTAAAAAAACCCCTTTGTCTTTGTGTCCTTTATAAAGTTTATATTTCAGCTACCTGGCATTCCATTTGATGACACACAGGGCCTGGCCCACCAAGGTCTCATTTATGTCAGATCTGGCCCTCATAGCAAATGAGTTCATAACAAAGGGTGCCGCCCTTGAGGTAGATGCTCCATGGCCACTTCAGCTGCCTGTGGATTCATGGCAGCAATGGAGGGAATCCAGACATTGGGGATGCAGGCTTTGAAAGAGGGGCATGCCTTGCTTGAAAAGTGAAAGGGCAGGTGCACACAGTTCAGCAACTATTCTACTTCCAGGAAATGTGCACTGTCAGTACGAAGTAGGGAGAATGCAGCAGTGAGCAAGAGCCTTCAAGCAATTGCTCTGGACTGTGCCCCCCCAAACACTTTGCGACATTTAGAATTCAGACACTTTGCTTCAACACAGAAGAGTCTGAGCCAGCCAAATGATTCCCGTTCGGGTGCATAGTTTCTGAGCTGTCTTTAAGGGCAGACCTATGTAGACTGCTTTACAGTAGTCTAGCCTTGAAGGCACCATAGCATGAATCCATGGGGCCAGAGTCAAGGTAGGGGGCCTTCTTCCAGACTTGATGAAGCTGGAAGAAAACATTTGCTACAGCAGCATTACCTTGCCTCTCCAGTAATAATGCTAGATCCAATAGAACCCCAAGGCTCTTAACTGAGCCAGCAAGCGTCAGCCGAACCTCATCAGAGGTAGGGAACACAATGTGCCTCAAGCAGGTGGAAGAGACAGAGCACATACATTCTGCAAACACCCCATGGGGCACCACTGAGTTCAGTTCAAGGTCCTGCTTGTCACGTGCTCTGCAGCCACAGCTTCCCACATCCAGGCAAAACCTTCTTAAGGCGGTGGTGGAAGGTGCTGTGAAGTCACAGCCAACGTATGATGACCCCACAGGGCTTTCAAGGCAAGGGACAAAGAGAGGCGGCTCACCATGGCCTGCCTCTGCCTAGCAACCCTGGACGTCCTTGGCAGTCTCCCACCCAAGTAGTAACCAGGGCGAACCTTGCTTAGCTTCCAAAATATCTGACGAGATCGGGCTAGCCCGGGCCGCCCTGGAAACGGGTGAGATTGACAGGTGCTGTTTCCTGTGCATTCCCTGCAATGGCCCCCACCTCGTAGAATGGCTTGCCTGAGAAGGGGAGGAAGGTTCCCACACTTGTCTCTGTATAGAAATATTGATTTCGAAATGTGTTCTGCCTTTTTTGCTGATCCCCTGCTGTGCTGTATTTCCTGTTGAAGCCAAATGGTGGGCCCCATGGCCTCCTTGCCATGCTATAAACCCATATTCTTCACACTTCCATGCTGGGAGAGACCAGATGGCCTCTGCCAAAAACAAGCAAAGAGTCACGTACGCAATGAGGCTTGGGGTTTGGGGGCCATGTGACTGTGGGTGTGGTTTTCCAAACTTCCAACCTATCCCCTCAAAGCTACCATGACAACCCAAAAGTTGGACACACCCCTCCTACTCGCATTTCGGGGGGGGAACACAGTTCCCCCGGGTGAGGTGCAGGGGGGCGGGACACATGACGAAGCCCCGCCCCCTGCTTCCGGCCGCCCCGCTTCAGGCCCTCATTCAGCCAGGAGGAGGCAGGAGAAGAGGGAGGTTAATTTGCTCCCCCCCTGCCTCTCCCCACCCCTGCCTGCCTGGGGCCAGGGAGGGCCTTGGCGGGGCTTCTTCACACTCCCACTGGCCTTGCAGGTCCACCGCCGGGCCCCTGATGTCAGGGGGTGTGGCATATGCTAATGAGTTCCCCTAGCTCTTTTTCTATGAAATGACGCCTGGCTGAATGGCCACAGCTGATTGTGACTAGATTGGGGTTTAATTGTCTGATCTCTTGGAAGTGAGTTCTGTTCTGCTCTGCTCTGTCTCTGTTCCTGCTTGTGAGATCCCTGATGGACACCTGAAATGCTGTCCTGCCATGCTGTCTCTGGGAGAGACAAAGAACTCCTTTGTGAAGCTGAGCACATGGCTGCATGCTTGCACAAAGATGGAATTCCTGCTATTACAAATCCCTTGGTGTCTAACTGGATTATTTGGACTGATGCTATCCTGCATGTGGTAACTATGATTTATTAATGAGTAGTTAAGGCACACTGCCTTAGGTTTGTTATTTTGAAATCCTTCTAGTCTATGCTAAGTTCTTTACTGAATAAACTTATTCTGGTTTATAACTTGTCTGTATTGTTGTAACTGAATTCTAAGCCTAAATCTTGCAGCCTAGCTGGCTACACGCTACCATTGAGTATTAAGTGTGCATCTCTGAGGAGGTGCTAGTGTGTTCTGTCCCAGAGGCTAACTTAAAGGTTTGGACTCCCTCCCTTGGGGAAAGCCGGGACCAGTTAAAAGGGATTCTGGTGGCTATTGTTCTGAAATCCAGAGAGCCTACCTCTCTGGGTTATTGTGTAATGTATTGAGCCAGTGTAGAGTTTTCCCCTCATCCCTGGACTGGCCTGGGGGGCAGAATCTATACAGTCTCATTCCACAGAATGTGCCAAAGAGAGAAGTTGGGGAGGGGCAATTGGATCTGAGAAGGAGCTTTTATCATGAAATAGGATTGCCGCTCACTGTATTACTTGCTTTTTACCACATCGTCCTGTACCATGTAATCTGCTTTCTCTGTTGTTTATGGCATGCCTTGCCTTGGATAGCTTATTTGTGGTGTTCTCTAATTCTTTTTTTTTAAGTTTTTTTTACTGAATATTTACAGGTGAACAAAAGGTGATAAAGAGGTAATAAAAGTAATCTTGCTATACACTATGCGTACAGTATCTCTTCAGATACAGGGTTTGGAGGAATAATACCATTCTCCAATAAATAAAACATAATAGGGGTCCACATATCCCAGAGTTGGGCTGAGCTCTTAGTTGGATCTGTTGACTGTATACTCTCAGTAATTTTTTACAGTTATTATATGTTTCCAGATTTTTTGTTGCCAGGTTTGTGTGCTAGCTACTTCCAGCAAATAGAATCATGAAAAGCTGTGTCTGTTTTTTCAGCATTCTATCATTGTAATGGTTGAATATACTTTAAGAATAAATACATATAATTAATAATCATGTTATCATAAAGGGTTCCCCCCCCCAAAAAAAAAACAGAAGGTAGCTGAATGAAGGTCTCCCTAGGAATCAGGAGGGGATACAACCCTGCTACATTCAAGATCATGGTAAACACAGAATCTAATAGTTCAGATCTACGAGCAGTTTTGTAAGGAAACAAATGTTTATTACCGACCAATACCCATGTTGGGGAGAGAAGGTGGCATGGTATAGCCCAATCTCATCAGATCTCGGAAGCTAAGTAGGGTCAGTACTGGGATGGGAGACCACCAAGGAAGATTCTGCAGAGGAAGCCAATGACAAACCACCTCTGCTTTTCACTTGCAATAAAAGCCTCTTGCTGGGGTTGCCATAAGTCACTTCCAACTTAACAGTGCATACAGATATAATGCCCATGTTGGAGGCCATGTGATTATTTATTTGGAAGACATATATGCAGGGGTCATTTGGGGGGGGACTCGGGGGGACGCCATCCCCCCGGGTGAGGTGTGGGAGGGCGGGGCCTGGAGCTCCCTGCTGGTGCCCGCTGGAGGTCGCCGCCGGCTGTGGGGAGGACACACTTCCGGTGATGTCAGGGGGTGTGGCATATGCTAATGAGTTATGCTAATGAGTCCCCCTAGCTCTTTTTCTACGAAATGACCCCTGATTATATGAACTGGTTATCAAGCTTAGTTTTTTTGGTGTATAGTACCATCTTGTTCCCTAATTCCACAATCCCACTTCTATGGCTTTTGTTCATTGGTGGTTTTATGCTCTTGGATTGCATTGTTTTATATCCTGTAGTCTGGTTTGAGTCTCAGTGAGAAAAGCAGGCTATAAAGGAAGGGAATAAATACATCGCTAAAAATTAATTATTTGCTCTTATTTTTTTTATGCTGTGTGAATTAGAGCTGGTTTGGCAAAGCATGGTGGTTCATCTCTCCACTGCCAGCCATGCAAGAACATAAGAGAAGCCATGTTGGATCAAGCCAATGCCCCATCCAGTTCAATGCTCTGTGTCACACATTGGCCATCAGGAGGTCCACCAGTTGGGCCAGAACTCCAGAAGCCCTCCCACTGTTCCCCCCCCCCCAAGCACCAAGAATACAGAGCATCACTGGCCCAGATAGAGTGTTCCATCTATACCTTGTGGGACCTCTGTTCCATATGTTTATCCGAATCCCCTCTTGAAGCTGTCTATTCTTGTATCCAGGTGCCATTAGGAGGTCAACCAGTAGGGCCCAAACCAGTGTCTTCTAACAGGGCTGGAGAAGAATTGAATTTATTCCCTAGCCATAGACCATGTGCTCTTTTATGGAATATTTTTTCTATGTTATTGGTATTTGTATTTTTCCTATTTTCATTGCCTTTCTTCATTTATTATGTACTTATTTGGTTGTGGTGTTGGTCTGTCATGCATAATAAAGCATATAATGCACCTCCATTCAACCTGGTGAGTCTGTGCCTATCCACTAGGGTGACGAAGGAATTTTTAAATTATGGTCAAAGACTACTGCAAAGTAAATACATTACCATTGATGTTACGCTCCGAGGGTGATACGAACTCAAGAAGAGCTTCTGCCCTGTTAGACCAATGAGGATTCATAGAATCATAGAATGTTGGAAGGGACCTCGGAGGTCATCTAGTCCAACCCCCTGCACTCTGCAGGAGCATAGCCGAAAGATAGCCCTACAACACACCCAAAAGATGGTCTTCCAACCTCCGCTTGAAAACGTCCAGCAAAGGAGCATCCACCACCTCCCGAGGCAGTCTGCTCCACTGCTCAACCACTCTGACAGTTAGGAAGTCTCTCCTGATATTTAGCCGGTATTGACTCCCTTGTAATTTCCCCCCACTAGATCTAGTCTTGCAATCCAGAGCAAGGGAGAATAGATCTGCTCCATCTTCTACATGACAGCCCTTCAAATACTTGAAGACTGCAATCATGTCCCCTCGAAGCCTTCTCTTTCCCAGGCTAAACATCCCCAACTCTTTCAGCCTTTCCTCATAAGACTTGGGTTCCAGCCCTCTCACCATCCTGAAGATAGTCCAGCATCTAATCGCCAACTGGTTGCCCAAAGGGGCCAAAGGAACAGATGGGACGGCCCTTCTCTGACCCTGCCCCCCAACCTCTACATAGGGTTGCCAGTTTCAGGTTGAGAAATTCCTGGAGACTGGGCGGTGGAACCTGGTGGATGGCAAGGTTTGGGGAGGGGAGGGACCTTGGCATACCATCTACCTTTCAAAGGAGCCATTTTCACCTGCCGCACATTTCAAGTGTCAACAGCAGGACTGCCAGCTACAGGTTGGGACACTCATGGAGATTTTGTGAGTGGAGCCTGGGGAGGGCAGGGTTTGGGAGTATAATGACATTGAATTCACCTTCCAAAGCGGTCGCATTCTCCAGGGGGACTGACCTCTGTCATCTGGAGATACATTGTGATGCTAGGAGATCTCCAGCCACCACTTGGAAGTTGAACTGCGTAGGAAAGCAGCCTTGTTATGATAACGGAGTCATGTTTAGGGGGAAATAGATATTCTTTAATTATCCAGTGAGTAACGAACCATTAAAGTTGCTTCCTTTGAAATAAATCGGTCTCAAGTCTTTCTGACGTACAGCACTCAATAGACCATTTCACTCAAGGTTTCATCAGATGAGACCTTACACCTTTCATATTTTTTTCCCCTGCAGCTTTTCCCCCTGCTCTTTCTTCCTTTCTAGCTTACATCAGTTTCAACAGGCCTGGTCTGCAGAGAGACTGGTGAGGCCCTCAGTGAGGGTTGGCAGGATTAGGGTGCGTCCCTGCTGGGCACCCTTCCTTTTCCCACAAGCACCAACATGACAACAATCACTGGTGGCCTCCTCATGTCCTCGGAGTCTCCCTTTTTGCCGATCCCGCCCAGCCAACCCCCAGTGCAGAGCAGTACTATGAGAAAAGTCCTTTAAAGGGCTAAAGGGGGCTCTGTGATTTTGAAGGGGGGGAGGCTTAGTTCCAGAGGTCATTTCCTGTGGGAGCACACAGGAGCGGTGCTCCAGCAGTAAGGAGCCCAGGGGGTGGGCACATGCAACAGGCCCCGCCCCCTGCTCCCAGCAACCCTCAGTTGGGCCACGAGGAGCAAGAAGCAGCCAGGTAAGTTGCAGAGCCCCCCCAGCCCGCCTTTAGGTGCAAGCTCTCCCTCCACTGTGAGGGCAGATCTGTGCGTCCCGCCCTCCCATAGCTAGCAATCCAAAACAGTCCAGTGGCACCTTTAAGACCAAGTTTTATTCAGGTACAAGCTCTCCCTCCTCTGTGAAGGCAGATCTGCGTGTCCCCCCCCCCATAGCTAGCCATCCAAAACAGTCCAGTGGAGCCTGAGCGGTGGGTGTTGCCTTCTGACACACTTCCGGTGATGTCAGGGGGCATGGCATATGCAAATAAGCTATGCTAATAAGTTATGGTAATGAGCTCCTGCACCTCTTTTTCTATGAAATGACCCCTGCTTAGTTCCACCCAGTCCCTGGATGGGCTGCGGGCCGAGCATCCACGGGAACCCTCTGCCTGCAGTCTGGATCCAGACAAAATGGGAAACAGTCCCTCCCTCCAGGCCGTTCCTCAGTGTGTCCGCAGCCTGTCAATGAGATCCACCCCGTGGGGGAGGCAGGAAACAAATACGACAAGAAACAGAGTTCCCAGCGGTGGGCTGGGAGATACCTGGGGACTGGGGGTGGTGCCTGAAGAGGCGGGGTTTGGGGAGGAGAGGGATTTCTTCCAGGGTTAATGCCCCAGAGCAGGGGTGTCAAACATGTGGCCTGGGGGTTGGATCAGGTCCCCCCCCAGAGGGCTTCTATCAGGCCCGCAGTGGAACTGGCTGTCTTCTGCTGCTGCTTCCAATTCTGCTGCTGCGTCATTGTAGGTTTGCAGCTTACAGATACACACCTAAACAGTGTACTCAAGACTGCAACAGCACAGACATTTTGATGCAATAATTCAGAGCAAGAGGTGTCAGTTATCAGACACTGTTAAATAAAATATTGCAAGAGTGCTAATATTTTGACCATGTTTTTATTTTAAGTAAAAAAAAACCCCTCTTTGTGTTTGTGTCCCTTATTAAAGGTTATATCTCCGCTACCTGGCATTACATTTTATGACACACAGGGCCCTGGTCCAACAAGGTCTGATTTATGTCAGATCCGGCCCCCATAACAAATGAGTTTGACACCCCTGCCCTAGAGTCTACTCTCCAAAGCGGCTATTTTCTCCTGGTGACCTGATCACTATCGTCTGGAGATCAGTTGCAACCCCAGGAGATTTCCAGTCGCCACCTGGAGGTTGGCAACCCTACAAATAAGATATCTTCATGTAGGTATACGTGGGCTTGGAAAAGGTGGTCAGCTACTGACTTTGTTAATGCTTGGGGCTTATTTATTGAATGGAAAGGGTTACCAGGCTATGTGGCAATAGATACTGGAATTTGTGTCAAAGGTTTCATTTGTTTAGAGATTAAGCATTGATTCGAGTTAAGCCCAAAACGAAGGACTGAGGATTCGGTGGCGATGGTATACAAGTTAGGATAGGAAGGATTATGTTTACATATAAGTGGGGTTATCAACTGGTGTTTATTGAACCTATTTCTGTAGTGGTTGTTAAATTTTTGTTTTTACTAATGCAATGATAATGCAAACAAATTGTGTGTGTGTGTGTGTATTTTCAAGAGATAGGAATGTATTAATTAGTTTCAGTTCAGCTACAAAAATTTGAACAACTCTCATTTAACCTAGATGGGGCTGTGGTGGCTCAGAGGTTAAGATGCTGAGCTGCAGACCGGAAGGTCAGTAGTTTGGCAGTTCGAGACCCAAGTGCTGCATGACGGAGTGAGCTCCCATCTCTGGCCCCAGCTCCTGCCAACCCACCCTAGCAGTTCGAAAGCAAGAAACAGGTACCGCTTCGGTGGGAAGGTAACAGTGTTCCGTGTGCCTCGGCATCTAGTCTTCGGACAGCGCTGGCTCTTCGGTTTGGAAACGGAGATGAGCACTGCTCCCCTAGAGTCGGATTCAACTGGCTTTCGAGCAAGGGGAACCTTTACCTTTAATTTCACCTATACTTGGAGTCTTGTGATTCTCTGGTGGGATTTGGGAGCACAGGAATAGTGAACTCTCTCCCTCTTCTCCAGGCACGTTCCTTAGCATACCTCTTGCTTCCTTCTCCCAGCCCCCATGTGTCAGCTGCTCTCATCCCCCTATTTTTGGCTAACTTCCCTTCTCTTTGATGTTTGCAAGCCACTTTGTTATTTCCGCTGACCACCACCAGACGCCAGCGACTAATGCCTGAGCTCGGCTCTCAGAGACAATAGGGACTAGGACCCTGAAACCTCTAGTGGTCACCAATAGGAACTTTGGTGGGAAGTTTAAACCCTCCAACGGGACCTGTGGGTGGGCCAAGGGGACTGTATATAGTTGGCCGACCGGCCGGTATTTGATTGTTACGATGTGTACTAGTAAACATGTGCTGAGTATCACTCTGTTTCCTGATCATTCGATGCGTTGAATCCGCTACACAACACACTTTGAGCAAATTCAGAAAGGCAGGAGAAGTGTGCGATATAAAAATTTTCAAGGACTAGATAAATTAAATATGTTTTTGGCTGGAAAGTTAGAGGATAAATTTAACCAGAAATGGCATAAAGCCATAAAATGGTATGAGGAAAATTTGAAAAATTAACCTCCAAATGTTAATAAAGAAGAGATAAATGTATGTATAAGATGAAAAAAATGTAAATAAACAATTTCAAAAAAAAAAATTTCAAGGACTTTTCCGAAAGGAGGCGGGTGGAGTTAGTTGCCAATTCCCCCCCCCTTGGGCAGGCAAACAAATCCAGCAGGCCAGATTTCCCTCCCTCCGCTCCTGGTCCACCTTCCACTGCTGAAACTCTGCATGCCAAGTAAATATTTAAGGCCTAAGAGCAGAGCCAGTTAGAAAGCCGGCAATGTGACCTTATGCTTAATCTGGGGTTTACGTAAACCTGGTTGCTGTAATGACACTCCACAAATTGCTCCTCAATCACAATAGTCACAACCTTCAGCTCTCCGATGGATTTTCTGTTCTCCAAGGGTCTGGATGGGCCAGGTGGTGAAGGTTCTTGGAATCAACAAGACTGGGGTAGGGACAGAGAAGCTATAAAGCCTGGTGCTGACTGGGCACAAGGGTCAGTTGGACATTCTTGCAGGCTGGAAGGCCACCATGGAGAAGACCTTAATCAGCAAAGAAGACTATTTGCAGCATTTTGGCCCCCAAGACTACGCGAAAACCTACTACTCTCTTAGCCCGGACAGCGGCTCAGAAAACACCATTTTAACATTCTCTCTGAAAAACCTTCACAAGGCCTTCATTTTGGGTGAGTCCGTCCCAGCCTAGGGTTGCCAGTCTCCCGGTCGGGCCTCCAGGAGATCTCCTGGGGATGACAACTGTTTTCCAGGTGACAGAGATCAGTTCCCCTGGAGGAAACAGCCCCTTCAGAGGGTAGAACCTCTAGGACGATGCTTTGCTGAAGTCCCTCTGCACCCTCACCCTCTCCGGTCTCCACCCCCAAATCTCCAGGAAGGCTCTAATCTGGGGTTTGCAACCCTGTAGCCTAACCACAGACACAGCTGTTGTGGTCTGTCCAGAATATTTGATATTTGAGAGCCAGTTTGGTGTCGTGGTTAAGTGCGCGGACTCTAATCTGGGAGAACCGGGTTTGATTCCCCACTCCTCCTCTTGCACCTGGCTGGATGACCTTGGGCAAGCCAGTTCTGATAAGAGCTGTTCTTGAAAAAGAGCAGTTTCTGTCAGAGCTCTCTCAGCCCCACCTGCCTCACAGGGTGTCTGTTGTGGGGAGGGGAAGGGGAAGGAGTTTGTAAGCCGCTCTGAGACTCCTTTGGGTAGTGAAGGGCCATGGGGTATAAATCCAATCTCTCTCTCTCTCTCTCTCTCTCTCTCTC
>NW_015173146.1:82838-83731 GCF_001447785.1 Gekko japonicus | reverse complement strand
TCCTCCTCCTCTTCTTCTTCTTCTTCTTCTTCTTCTTCTTCTTCTTCTTCTTCTTCTTCTTCTTCTTCTTCTTCTTCTTCTTCTTCTTCTTCTTCTTCTTCTTCTTCGCTGTACACGATGCAGAGGATTTTCCCACTCTATTTCCCACCAAATTGCCCACACTGAAAAATCTCCAATCATAATTGGGGAGGGGAAGGGAGAACGCTGCTTCCCTCTGCTCTGGAGGGGGCCGTCGTGGGTGGAGGAAGGTGTTGAGACCTGGAAACAGAATGCCAAAGGGGCCAGGGATGGGCACAGTTTTCTCCCTCTCCACCCCACCCTGCCGCACAGTAGCGTCACGGCTTCAAGCCCAGCAGCACCTGAGAGACCAACAAGATTTTCGGGCTACGAGCTTTCAAGAGTCAAAAACCCCTTCCTCAGATATAATTGGATGGAGGAGGGAGGGATCGGCCTCCTTTCAGCCCCAGCTGATCGTTACAGAGAGCGATTTTGGACTCTGACGTCTCCGAGCCTTTTTGTGTCAGCTGAGCTGGGCCACTCATTCCACAATCCATGGTCAGCTCAGCAGTGCCAGAGCTTGCATGTTACCTTCGTAGGGTTGCCAACTGAGTTTGGAAATACCTGGAGATTTGGGGGTGGAGCCTGGGAGGGGGGAGTTAGGAGAGGCGAGGAACCTCGGTAGGGGATGATGCCATACGATCCACCTTCCAAAGCAGCCATTTTTTTCCAGGAGAAGTGGAATAAATATTTTAAATAAATAAGAAGTGAGTGATTTATGTAGTGTGGAGACCAGTTGTAATTCCAGGATATTGCCAGCCCTCACCTGGAGGTTGGCAGCCCCATTTCTCTCTCTCTCTCTCTCTCTCTCTCTCTCTCTCTCTCTCTCTCTCTCT
>NW_015173146.1:75851-82739 GCF_001447785.1 Gekko japonicus | reverse complement strand
GCCCTCGCCCGGAGGTTTGGACCCCCATTTCTCTCTCTCTCTCTCTCTCTCTCTCTCTCTCTCTCTCTCTCTCTCTCTCTCTCTCTCTCTATTTCGTGTGTGAAATGCCATCAAGTCACAGCTGACTTGTGGCCACCCCGGTCAGGGGCTTCCAAGGCAAGGGAGAAGCAGAGGTGGTTTTCCGTTGCCTTCCTCTGTAGAGCCTCCCTTGGCAGTCTCCCTTCCAAGTACCGACCCTGCTTGGCTTCCAACTTATGGCGACCCCAGCAAGGGGCTTCCAAGGCAAGGGAGAAGCAGAGGTGGTTTTCCATTGCCTTCCTCTGTACACCCTTCCTTGGTGGTCTCCCTTCCAAGTACTGACCCTGCTTAGCTTCCAACTTATGGCGACCCCGGCAAGGGGCTTTCAGGGCAAGGGAGAAGCAGAGCTGGCTTTCGGTTGCCTTCCTCTGTAGAGCCTTCCTTGGCAGACTCCCTTCCAAGTACCGACCCTGCTTGGCTTCCAACTTATGGCGACCCAAGCAAGAGGCTTCCAAGGCAAGAGAGAAGCAGAGATGGTTTTCCGTTGCCTTCCTCTGCGGAGTCTTCCTTGGCAGTCTCCCTTCCAGGTATGAACCCTGCTTAACTTCCAACAATGGTAACCCCGGCAAGGTGCTCACCAGGAAAGTGAGAAGCAGAGGTGGTTTTGCCATTGCCTTCCTCGGCAGAGTCTTCCTCAATGGTCTCCTTTCCAATACCGGCCCTGCTTAGCTTCCAGCTTACGGTGACCTCAGGAAGGGGCTTTCGAGGCAAGTGATTCAGCAGAGGTGGTTTGCCGTGGCCTTCCCCTGCAGAGACTTCCTTAGTGGTCTCCCTTCCAAGCACTGACGCTACTGAGCTCCTGAGGTCTGACCAGATTGGGCTGTACCCTGCTGGCTCCCACCTCCTTTCTCTACTGGGGATATTCTCCAGTGGCACTGCAGGTATGCATGGCCCTACCCCTACCCCTTGTCCGATCCAGTTTGGGGGGGCCGAGGAGATACAGGCGTGCCCCCCCTTCAGCATTTTCTTGCACATTACAGACCCACTCTGCCATCCTCCCTCCTGCCATTTTGAGACCCTGAAGGACCACACGGGGGCATCCTAGGGTCATTTTAGTTTTAGTTGTCTGGAGAGGTTGCTGTTGGGAAGACCAGGTGCCAAAGAGGCCGGGGCGTCTGTCCTTGTGGTTGCGTGGAAAAGATTGTGCAGTTGTGGAACCCCTGCAGCTCCTGCTGAGACTTGCTATTAAAGTCATGGGCCCACCTCGCTCTCCCCCTTGGCATCTCTCCACCTTGGGCACTGCTATCCCTCAAGAAAACCAGAACTGAGATATTTTCTTTACAGTTTCAGCCAGATTAGAGAAAACATATTTTTGGGGCGTGAGCTTTCGAAGCTCTGTTCACAGGACCATATTAACCCATGGCCGGGACCCTAGGCTTTCAGATACTTCAGGGCACCTCCAGCACTTCAGTCTTTCACCCCACTACAGCTGACAGCCTGCCCCTGGTACGGTGGCTCTAAGCTGAGTTAGTGTGAGCTAGCTCACAGTTTTTGAGCCTCCGGCTCTCACATTTTTGTCTTAGCTCAGGAAGGGTGGGTCCAGAGGAAACTAATTTTGCAGCAGACAAATCGCTCCCTCACAACTTTAATGCTAGTAGCTCACAAAGTAGAATTTTTGCTCACAAGACTCCACAGCTTAGAGGGAACATTGGCCCGGGACCCTAGGCTGTCAGATATTTCAGGGCCCCTCCGGCACATCAGTCTTTCACCCCTCTACAGCTGACAGCCTGACCTTGGTACGGTGGGTACCAGGAGTTATCAGTAGAGAGTGTTCCCTCTAAGCTGAGTCAGTGTGAGCTAGCTCACAGTTTTTTAGCCTCCAGCTCACAGATCTTTGTCTCAGCTCAGGAAGGAGGGCTCCAGAGCAAACGAACTGATGCAGCAGCCAAATTGCTCACTCGCAACTTTAATGCCAGCAGCTCACAAAGTAGAATTGTCGCTCACAAGACTCCACAGCTTAGAGGGAGCATTGGAGAGAGCCCTTGCTTATTTAAAGTTATAGACCAGCGACTTTACAGGCTGTCTGTGAAGGCAAAAATAAAAAATAATAATAATGACGGGCCCCTAGTCCTTCCGGGGCCCCGAGGCTTCAGCCTAGTCAGCCTTATGGATAATACCGCCTTGACCCTTCATCAGACCCAAGCAGGAACAGAGATCCCCAAGTCCCAGCCTGAAGGTAAGAGGGGTATTGCAAAGAAAGCCGTCAGGTTGCCAAGGTACCATGCGGAATTCTGGTTGATCACAAGCTAAACATGAGCCTGCAGTGTGATGTGACTGCAAAGAAAGCTAATGCAATCTTAGGATGCATTAACAGAAGCTTTGTGTCCAGATCACGGGAGGTGGTAGTTCTGCTCTATTCTGCTATGGCCAGGCCTCATCTGGAGTCCTTTCTCCAGTTTTGGGCACCACATTTTAGGAAGGATGTTGACAAGCTCGAGCGTGTCCAGGAGAGGGCAACCAGGACGGTGAGAGGGTTGGAATCCAAGTTTTATGAGGAAAGGCTGAAAGAGTTGGGTCTGTTTAGCCTGGGAAAGAGAAGGCTTAGAGGGAACATGATTGCAGTCTTCAAATATTTGAAGGGCTGTCATGTAAAAGATGGAGCAGATCTATTCTCTCTTGCTCCAGATTGCAAGACTAGATCTAATGGGTGGAGATTACAAGGGAGTTGATACCGGCTAAATATCAGGAGAAACTTCCTAACTGTAAGAGCAGTGGAAAAGACTGCCTCGGGAGGTGGTGGATGCTCCTTCGCAGGACGTTTTCAAGCGGCGGCTGGATGACCATCTTTCGGGTATGTTGTAGGGCTCTCTTTCGGCTGTGCTCCTGCAGAGTGCGGGGGGTTGGACTAGATGACCTGCAAGGTCCCTTCCCACTCTAACATTCCATGATTCTATGAAATATTCTCAGCTTGATTAAAGCAAGGGATAAATGCTTAGGGGCAGAAAAATCACAGATGCTAATTTCCTAGCCCGCGCATTTCTCCCGTACTTTAATCAAGCTGTCTACAATTTGCTTGGCACTTTGGCATCCTGAGTTCCTTCTTTGCCACACCCCTCCCCACCTTCTAATGGGGATATGAGGGGACTCAGGGATCTCCTTGCCAGCTTCTCTCTGAAAAAAAGTGTTGACTCTTGAAAGCTCAACCCCCCACCCCAAAATCTTTTTCATCTCTAAGGTGCTCCTCGACTCCAATCTAGTTGGTTTTTTAAAAAAAATATATAAACAAGCAGTTAAAAAGTGAGACGGACAAAACATTCCAGAAGGTAACTGGGGCATCAGATAATGCTAGACAAACAGAGTCTTGGCCAGAGGAGACAGGAAGGAGAAACGGGCCAGGCTGCCAACAACCAAAACCCGCCTTGCCCCTCCAACAGAGGCTTAAAGTGTGGAACCTGGCAGTCGAAGCAGAGAGATAAATAACGTGCCACGAGGGCTCTGTTAAAAGGGCAGGGCATCTGTTCCCCCCTCCAGGCAGTTGGCAACAGGAGACAGGAAGGACTCTTGGAGCTGACTTGGCTGGGTATATCTGTCTGTTTTATTATTAGCAGAGACGTGAAGAGGAACACTTTATCTGGCTTTTAACTCTCTGGTTTTTAACCCTCCAAGCGTCCCAACGCCCATGCCTCAAGTCAAATCGTAAGATAAGAGGAAAGGAAAAGCCCAGTTTCTGCAGCAGTGCTGAACCAACCAGAAATCTGAAAACAGTGTTGAAGGAAAGCAAAAATGTTACCATGACCTGCCAAACGATGCAAAATTACTTGCAGCCGTACAAAAATTACACAATAGGATCCCACTTACAATGGTATAGGCCACAGTCCCTAATAATTTCTATGAGGGACTTTGTGACTGAGCCTTTTGTATGGTGCTACCCTATTGCATGTGTAGAAAGGCCATCTTGGAATAATTACCTTTCCCACAGTTTGTGGGAAGGCAAAAGAGTGGGAGCTTTGCTGACCTCCTCAGGCTGGCCACGAGGAGGAAGAGGAAAAAGAGGAAACAGAGGAGGAGGAGATTGGATTTATACCCCACCCTTCACTACCCAAAGGAGTCTCAGAGCGGCTTACAAACTCCTTTCCCTTCCCCTCTCCACAACAGACACCCTGGGAGGTGGGTGGGGCTGAGAGAGCTCTGACAAATATGGCTTTTTCAAGGACAGCTCTTAGAATTATGGCTTGTCCAAGGTCATCCAGCAGCTGCAAGTGGAGGAGTGGGGAATCAAACCTGGTTCTCCCAGATTAGAGTCCACGAACTTAACCGCTACACCAAACTGGCTCTCACACCAAGCTGGCACTCCAGGAACAAGAAGAAGAGGAGGAGGAGGAGATTGGATTTATACCCCACCCTGCCTTCACTCACAGTCTCAGAGGGGCTTACAACTCCTTTCCCTTCCCCTCCTCACAACAGACACCCTGTGAGGTAGGTGGGGCTGAGAGAGCTCTTTCGAGAACTGCCCTTGAGAGATCAGCTCTGACCTATGGCAGCTGCAAGTGGAGGAGTGGGGAATCAAACCCGGTTCTCCCAGATTAGAGTCCACGCACTTAACCACGACACCAAACAGTCTGTACACGAGCTGTCATTCTGGGGGATTGCCAGACAGGAAATATAACTGGCTGCCAACTGGAAGCCACCTTTTTTGACAGAGTGGTTGGATCCTCAGAATGCAAAGGGTCATGATCAGCACTGCTTTTCCTGTCTCTATCAAGATTTTCTCCTTGAGGTATATTACAACGCCCCTGAAGAGACTTTGCCCAGCATATTAGTTTCTTATGTAACAAGCTCAGCGGATAATGCACTTTTAATCCACTTTCAATGCATTTTGCAACTGGAATTTACGGTATGAAACAGAAAAACTCACTTGCAAACATTTGCTGAAGTGCACTAAAAGCCATTGTTCCGCATGTATGAAAGCGCTTGATCTTTGGGAAGGCAAGAGACTCTTCAGCCACAAGAACACTCAAAGATTCCGTGGCCCCAGCGTGCGCCTTTGGAAAGGGGTCCAGGGATACATACAGATGGGCGCTGGTAGCCGGCTGAGGGGTGTTAACGAGGATTGTCACCACTGGGTTGGGAAATTCCTGCCGGTTTGGGGATAGAGTGGGGATAGAGCCTGGGGTCAAGGTTTAAGGAAGGGACCTCAGCCACCCACCCCTATGGATGGAAAGCCTGAACACCAGGTCGTGATCAAAGGTAGTCATAACATTCCCTGAACTCTGCAGTTGCCAGCTACTGTCACAAGTGTTTTAATTTGCAGTTTCTTGTGTACTCAACAAGATATTCTCTTCATTCTTTCACTGCAGTATTCCAGACACTTCACACTACCTTACAGTGTTACTGAGTTCAGTTTCCCTTGCATATTTGAGTGTATGTTTCGTATAATTTACAAGCATATAATAGGGGGTGGTGCCTCAGCAGGGTATAGTGACATAAGGTCCACCCTCCAAAACATCTGTTCTCTCCAGGGAAACTGATCTCGGTAGTCTGGAGAACAGTCGTAATTCTGGGAACTCCCTAGGCCCCACCCAGAGATGGAAAACCTGAATGTGAACCAGTGTTCCCTCTAAGCTGAGTTAGCGTGTGCTAGCTCACAGTTTTTGAGCCTCCAGCTCACATATTTTTGTCTCAGCTCGGGGAGGAGGGCTCCAGAGCAAACTGATTGATGCAGCAGCCAAATCGCTCGCTCACAACTTTAATGCCAGTAGCTCACAAAGTAGAATTTTTGCTCACAAGACTCCACGGCTTAGGAGGGAGCATTGACCCTAACCGTTAGACTTCTCCCCCAAGACTGACAAAGAGCAGCGAAGATAAATAGTCGGGGCTAATGACCAGCGGGTGCCTGGACCCAGAGGAACTAAAGCCAGCTAAGGACACAGCGGCACTTTCTGGCTTCCTGCGTCTCACATGAACACATGGAGCCGCCTGATCCTGAACCAGACCATCGGTCCCTCGGGGTCGGCACCAGTGTTCCCTCTAAGCTGAGTTGCTGTGAGCTAGCTCACACCAAGACTGACAAATAGCAGCAAAGATAAATAGTCGGGGCTAATGACCAGCAGGTGCCTGGACCCAGAGGAACTAAAGCCAGCTAAGGACACAGCGGCACTTTCTGGCTTCCGGCGTCTCACATGAACACACGGAGCCGCCTAAGCCTGAACCAGACCATCGGCCATTCGGGGTCGGCACTGTCTATTCTGAATGGCAGCATCTCTCCAGAACCTGGGGATTGGACCTAGGGCCTTGGCTCCCCCACTGTGCCACAGCCCCTCCCCCTCCTCCACCCACAAACAAACAAACAGTGTGCCACTTTTCCACAGGACGTTGTTTTATCAGAAGGCCCACATGTCTCCAGCGGGAGAGATTTTGCCATCTCTACCACATGCTTGGGTGAGGGGTAGTGACAGGGGTGTCACATGCAGGGCCCCCGCAGAGGGCGGCTGTGGGGGGGGGACAACATTCGGGGGAGGGGAGTCAGCTGGAGGGCCCTTGAAGCCAGCCTCATGCTGCATCCAGCCGAACATCTTCCCATTTATTTTAATGCAGTTCTGGCTTCAGCCACTAGGGCCGCAGGGAAGTCTGGGCACAGTAAAAAGCACTCTGGTATCTGCTAAGCTTTCCCTTTCTGTTGCCAGCCATGGAGCAAGATAAGCAGCCCCGGATGATGGCCAATACACTAACTGTCAGCCTGCAGCCTGCTAACCAAGGTTGTTTTCTGTAACAGTCTCGCCTTTCTCTCTTGCTTTCCTCGCACCCAGCTCAGCCAGATCTTGCAAAGTGGTAGTTAGAGTGTTTCAGCAAGATAAAACCACCTTTCCTGCT
>NW_015173146.1:70285-75710 GCF_001447785.1 Gekko japonicus | reverse complement strand
ATCAGGCCAAAGGCCCATCCAGTCCAACACTCTGTGTCACACAGTGGCCAGAAATACCAGTGCCATCAGGAGGTCCACCAGTGGGGCCAGGACACTAGAAGCCCTCCCACTGTTCCCACCCCCCAAGCACCAAGAATGCAGAGCATCCCTTGCCCCAGAGTCCCTATCTATACCTTCTGGCTAATAGCCACTGATGGACCTCTGCTCCATATGCTTATCTAATTCCCTTTTGAAGCCGTCCATGCTTGTAGCACCCACCACTTCCTGTGGCAGTGAATTCCATGTGTTAATCACTCTTTGGGTGAAGAAGTACTTCCTTTTATCCGTTCTAACCCGACCGCTCAGCAATTTCATGGAGTGCCCACGGGTTCTTGTATTGTGAGAAAGGGAGAAAAGTACCTCTTTCTTTACCTGCTCTTTCCCATGCATAATCTTATAAACCTCGATCATGTCACCCCTCAGTCGTCTTTTCTCCAAGCTAAAGAGCCCTAAGCGCCTTAACCTTTCCTCATAGGGAAAGTGTTCCAACCCTTTTATCATTTGAGTTGCCCTTTTCTGCACTTTTTCCAAAGCTATAATATCCTTTTTAAGGTGTGGTGACCAGAATTGCACACAGTATTCCAAATGAGGTCTCACCATTGATTTATATAGGGGCATTATTATATTGGCTGATCTGTTTTCAATACCCTTCCTAATAATCCCCAGCATAGCATTTGCCTTCTTTATTGCAGTCACACACTGTCTCGACATTTTCAGTGAGTTATCTACTACAACTCCAAGATCTCTCTCTTGATCAGTCTCTGCCAGTTCAGACCCCATCAACGTGTATTTATATTTAGGATTTTTGGCTCCAATGTGCATCACCTTGCACTTGGCCACATTGAACCCCATTTGCCATGTTGACGCCCACTCGCCCATCCTCGACAGATCCCTTTGGAGTGCCTCACAATCCTCACTGGTTTTCACCACCCTGAGACCAAGACTTTTTGGTCTCAGGACCTTCTCATCCCTATCCTGACTGGCGACAGAATGTACTTAAGAGTAGTATAGTAGCAAACCTTTGTTACTGTTATATACAGAGGCGAGGGGGGGGGTTAATGTTCCCCCATGATCTCACAGAGCAGTAAATGGATGCTTTCCCCACTCCTCCACCCTATGCATGCACGGTAAAGGAACATTAATCTGTTTTACTGGTTATACCTGTGGAACATAAATCACAACTCCCAGTTCAGGTGCTGAGATGTTAATCATTGTGCAGGTGGAAGATTTAATAGTCCTTTGTAAAGGCTACTTGGCTAAATGATGTAATCTTTTCAATAGCGTTAAAAATTAGCTTTATAACAAATACCATACCCAGTCTTTCTCCCTAATGGAAACCCAGACCTGCATTGTTCTGTTTCCATTTTATTCACACAACAACCCTGTGAGGTAGGTCTGGCAGAGTGTGTCACCTAGCAACCTTCCATAGCGGTCTGGGGATCTGAGTCTTAGAGACACATGACAGGTTGCTTAATAGCTCCCTTATTCCATGTTATCTGTTGTGAAGGTGATCTGGTTCAGGTTGTTCAAGTTCCCTTCATTGCACTGCAACTTCCATCATCATTCTGGGGTTAGTGGACAGTTTTCAAACATGCAGCATTATTTCCTGAGTTATGCCTGCCACAAGAGACCCCTGAGCTTTAGTTGCAAATAGCACAGTGTGGTGATGGTGGTGGTTTGACTCACCTGGGCCAGGATTTCCCCATGCCTTTCAGTTTTGGCCCTGAAACTCCCATGATCATCCTGAAGCTGGTGGCCAGTTCTGAGCCTCCGAGATTTATTCTCTGATGAGCCTCGCCTGCCAGTGTGGCGTAGTGGTCAAAGTGTCAGACTAGTATCTTGGAAACCCAGGTTCGAATCCCCACTGGTGCCATGGAAGCTCGCCAGTGCCACACTCTCTCAGCCTAGCCAACCTCACGGGGTTATTGTGAGGATAAAATGGCGGAGAGAAGAATGACGTCAGCTGCTTTGGGTCCCCATTGTGGAGAAAGGTAGGGTTATAAATGAAGTAAATAAATAATAACCCCATATGGGAGCCAAATTGGGGTGGGGGGGGGAGTATCAGAGTGCCAGTCCTTGGATTACAGAATTTGGCAATGTGGAGACGGGCAAAAGGTAGGGTTATAAATGAAGTAAATAAATAATAACCCCATATGGGAGCCAAATTGGGGTGGTGGTGGAGTATCAGAGTGCCAGTCCTTGGATTACAGAATTTGGCAATGTGGAGACGGGCACTGTTCACCCAGTAGAAGAGCATAAACCCAGGGTGCCACCTCAGTACTCTTCCCATTAACACCCTCTTCCAAAAATAACACCAAAGAAGAAGAAGAAGAGAAGAAGAGAGAAGAAGAGAAGAGATTGGATTTATACCCCGCCCTTCACTTGGAGTCTCAGAGCGGCTTACAAACTCCTTTCCCTTCCCCTTCCCACAACAGACACCCTGTGAGGTGGGTGGGGCTGAGAGAGCTCTTGACAGAAACTGCTCTTTTTCAAGGACAGCTGTGCCAGAGCTTGTGACTGACCCAAGGTCACATCAGCAGGTGCAAGTGGAGGAGTGGGGAATCAAACCCGGCTCTCCCAGATTAGAGTCTGCGCACTTAACCATGACACCAAACTGGAGGAGGAGGAGGAGGAGATTGGATGTATACCCTGCCCTTCACTTGGAGTCTCAGAGCAGCTTACAAACTCTTTTCCCTTCCCCTCCCCACAACAGGCACCCTGTGAGGTAGGCGGGGCTGAGAGAGCTCTGACAGAAACTGCTCTTTTTCAAGGACAGCTCTTGTCAGAGCCAATGCTCCATCTAAGCTGTGGAGTCCTGTGAGCAAAAATTCTACATTGTGAGCTCCTGGCATTAAAGTTGTGAGCGGCCAATTTGGCTCCTGCATAAATCAGTTTGCTCTGGAGCCCTCCTTCCTGAACTAAGACAAAGATGTGTGAGCCAGAGGCTAAAAACAGTGAGCTAGCTCACACCAGCTCAGCTTAGAGGGAACACTGGTCAGAACTACAGCTTGCCCAAGGTCATCCAGCAGGTGCAAGTGGAGGAGTGGGGAATCAAACCAGGTTCTCCCAGATTAGAGTCCGCGCACTTAACCACTACACCAAGAATAAAGCAGGGAGGAAGGAGGAGGAGTTGGGGGGGAATCTCACTCTCATGTTAAAATGCAGATGGCATTAAGGGAGACACCCTGATTGACATCGGAAGTGGACCCACCATCTACCAGTTCCTCTCGGCCTGCGAGTCCTTCCGAGAGATCATCGCCACCGATTTTACCGACCAGAACCGGGAGGAGATGCAGCGGTGGCTGAGGAAGGAGCCAGGAGCTTTCGACTGGAGCACGATAGCGAAATTCGTCTGTGAGCTGGAAGGGGACAGGTATGGGGTGCCAGGTGGCACCTGGTGCAGTGCGGGGCACCTGTTAGTTTCCCTCCAGGGGCTAAAGCAGGGGGGGGGAGGGTATTTTCAGCCAGGGAAATGGTGCTAGTGGAAGATTATTTATTTATTTAAAAGATTTACATCCCGTCGTCTCCAGAATCCTTAATTTCTATATATCACATCCACCCAGAGGGACTCAGTGTTCAGGGTGGCTTCCAAGTTGAAACATTAAACAAATACAGGGGGAAAAAACAGGTATGGGGTGCCAGGTGGCACCTGGTGCAGTGCGGGGCACCTGTTAGTTTCCCTCCAGGGGCTAAAGCGGGTTGGGGGGGAGGGCATTTTCAGCCAGGGAAATGGTGCCAGTGGAAGATTATTTATTTACTTAAAAGACTTACATCCCGTAGTCTCCAGAATCCTTAATTTCTATATACCTCATCCACCGAGAGAGACTCAGTGCTCAGGGTGGCTTCCAAGTTAAAACATTAAACGAATACAGGGGGAAAAAACCCAATGCACATAAACATTACAAAGCAGCAGTCTAAAAAATATAAAACTTTAAGCCCCCTTAACCATCTTAAAACTACCGGAAGGACAAGACAAAGCAAACTGCCCTCCAAGAAAACTCAGGCCCCGGTCACACGGAGGATTTGCCGCACTAAAGGCACGAATGTCAGGCGGATTTTTGGGGCGCGATCACACCGCAACATCTGGGGAGCGTAGTGTACCCGTGGTCAACCCGTGGCATCCCGCCGAAGATGCGGAGTTAAAAAGTTCCTCGGAAAGTGCACTGGTATCCGGAAAATGCGGGGCAGGGGCGGGCGTCTGATCGCGGGAGCACTAGTATCCTGTGGCATCCGGCGCAGGTCCCATTGCAAACCGGATGGTTTTCGTAAGCGCATGCGCACATACGCGTAATTGAAAGCAGTGCTGCTCCATGGAACTGTGCATGCGCACAAACGCAAAATGCTTGCTGCGCCGCTTCTTTGCCACACTCCAGCATCGCCGTGTGATCACCAGCTAACAGCCTAAGCGCGAAGACTCGGGGGACCGTGTGATCGGGCTACCGCGCTTTATTTTGCTCCGGGGCGAACAGCCACGCCTCCCCCCCTCGCGTTACCTGGCCCGTGTGACCGGGGCCTCAATATATCTGTTGTAAGAAGTGATCACAAAATATAACCCAATGTATGCTCTATGGGGTTGCCAGCCTTCAGGTGGGGCCTGCAAATCTCCCAGTATCACAACTAATCTCCAGAGGACAAAGATCAGTTCCCCTGGAGAAAATGGCTGCTCTGGAGGGTGGGCTCTAGGCCATTGGACCCTGCTGAGGTCCCTGTCCTCCCCAAAGCCCGCCTTCCTCAGGCTCCCCCCAACAAAATCTCGAGGTATTTTCTACCCTGGAGCTGGCGACCTTAGTGCTGTCCACAAGAACATCAGAAGAGCCCTGCGGAATCAGACCAGTTTGGTTTGGTCCAGCCACTGATCCAGACTGCATTTTCCTGATGTGTGCCCATACCTAGCCTTATCCCTTATGACTACCCATCTCACCATAAATGTTGTGGATGCCTGGAGGAGGATCTAGTGGGAAGGAAGGCCTGTGATAGTAGAGTACGGTGCCCAGGCAGGACTACACTGGAGCATCACTTCTAGAAGATGCTGAGCTAGACGGACCACGTTTGCATTTTCTTCCACCTCTTCCACTCATTTCCACTGTGAGCAGTGGGGTTCTCTTCCTTCCTTCCTCTGCCACATGCAATAGGGATGCCAGCCTCCAGGTGGGACCTGGGGACCCCCTAGGGTTGCCAAGTCTGGGTTGGAAAATACCTGGAGACTTTGGGGGTGGAGCCAGGAGAGGGCGTGGTTTGGGGAGGGGAGGGGCCTCAGCGTGGTACAATGCCATAGAGTCCACCCTTCAAAGCAGCCATTTTCTCCAGGGGAGCTGATCTCTTTCAGCTGGGGATCAGTTGTAAAAGCGGGAGGTCCCCAGGCCCCACCTGGAGGCTGGCAACTCTA
>NW_015173146.1:63318-70097 GCF_001447785.1 Gekko japonicus | reverse complement strand
GGAGGGCTCCAGAGCAAACTAATTCATGCCGGAGCCAAATGGCTTGCTCACAACTTTAATGCCAGTAGCTCACCAAGTAGAATTTTTGCTCAGGAGACTCCACAGCAGAGGTCATTTTGGGGGGGAACGCGGGGGAACGCAGTTCCCCTGGGTGAGGTGCAGGGGGGCGGGGCACATGATGAAGCCCCGCCCCCTGCTTCCGGCCGCCCCGCTTCCAGCCCTCATTCAGCCAGGAGGAGGCAGGAGAAGAGGGAGGGTAAGTTGCTTCCTCCCCGCCTCTCCCCACCCCTGCCTGCCTGGGGCCAGGGAGGGCCTTGGCGGGGCTTCCTCGCACTTCCGCCGGCCTTGCAGGTCCACCGCCGGGCCCCTGATGTCAGGGGGTGTGGCATATGCGAATGAGTTATGCTAATGAGTTCCCCTAGCTCTTTTTCTACGAAATGACCCCTGCTCCACAGCTTAGAGGGAACATTGGTTAGAGCAGGAGGAAGGCTTGCTTGTACACTAGGAAGGAAGGATTGCCTTGCGGATTGTTGTGCCAACCTCGCCTTTTGTTTCCCAAGGGAGAAATGGGTTGAAAAGGAAGAGAAGGTCAGAAGAACCATCAAGCAAGTCCTCAAATGTGACGTGACTCAAGCCAGCCCTCTTGCTCCCTTGGTGGTGCCTCCGGCCGACTGTGTGCTCTCTCTCCTCTGTCTGGAATCGGCTTCCAAAGACCTCCCCACCTACAGCTCAGCCGTGAAGAATGCGGGTTCTCTTGTGAAGTCTGGAGGGCATCTCATCTTAGTGACGTGCCTTGAATCAACCTTCTACATGGCTGGCCAGAATCGGTTCTTCTGCCTCTACTTGGAACAAGAGAACGTTGACAATGCTGTGAAAGCGGCTGGCTTTGATATTGTTTGGGCTAAGTTGGAACGAGTGGTTTATTCAGTGGATGTGAGCAACAATCGGGGCATGTATGCCTTGGTGGCCCAGAAACAGCAGTGAAATATAGGTGCCAGTGTAAGAAAGAAAAAAACAAAACCATCAAAAACTAGATGAACATGATCCAACTTATGTATCTGCGTGATGATTTACAAATGTACTGTTTGATCTTCAATAAAGTTTATAAAATCTTTAAAAAAAAGAATTGTTTTTTTTTTTGTAACCGATTTTGAAACGCCTATGTAGAGAAATATCATGGCCTGCACTAGATCACGCCACCACTCCCTAACCTGGGAAGGCAGCAGCTATACAACTTTCGGCCATCTGGTCTTTGTTGCAGCCAATCAGTGATGTGTTTATGATCACTGAGAATGCTCAGAGAGGGAGCTTGTGATTCGGCTTGTTTATGGAGCTCCTACAGTAGGCCTTTGGTCTGGTAACCAAAGAAACTGGTTCTGTTTCAGAACTGGTTGAAACCAGTTCTTGGGAGCTTCTCTTAAAAGGGATGGCTCCTCATAGAGCCATGTGTGTGAGTCTACTGGCAGCCAACCCACCAGGAAAACAAACACACTGATTTGTAGTTGAGAAGTCAGGGACCTATTTTGGGCCTTTGCTTCTTCTGTGTATACACAAGCCTGTTGTATAATCCAGAATCTTGAATTGGGGTGGTGGTGGTGGTGCAGAATGTAGTGAAAGTTATCAACCCGGCAGGAACTCTTTTACTTTAGCTCTGTGAAATGAACAGATTGGAAAGAAAGATGTCTCTGGATGACATAGCTACACATGGCCATCTAAAGCAGCTTTATGTAAAATCTGACCATCTAGTCCATCAGAATCAGCATTGCCTGCTCTGACTGGCAGCGACTCTCCAGGGACTCAGGCACAGAAGGGCCTTTCCTATCACCTGCTGCTGCAGCTTCTAAGAACATCAGAAGAGCCCTGATGGATCAGACCAGTGGTCCATCTAGTCCAGCTTCCTCACAGTGGCCAACCATTTCCTCTTGATGGCCACCAACAGGGCACAGGGGCAGAGGCCTTCATAAGAACATTAAAAAGCCCTGCTGGATCAGACCAGTGGTCCATCATCCAACATCCTGTCTCACACAGTGGCCAACCAGTTCCTCTGGATGGCCACCAACAGGGCACAGGGGCCGTGGCCTTCATAAGAACATAAAAAGAGCCCTGCTGGATCAGACCAGTGGCCCATCTAGTCCAACATCCCATCTCACACAGCGGCCCACCAGTTCCTCTGGAGGGCGAACAACAGGGCACAGGGGCTGAGGCCTTCCCCTGATGTTGCCTCCTGATTGATTGCCTCTGAGCATGGAGGTTCCCTTTACATGGAAATGCCAGAGACTGAAGCTGGGACCTGGTGCAGGCGTGTCAGAAGCTCTGCCATCAAGCCATTGCATACGTAATTATCCCAGTTGTAAGGCTGCTGAAAATAAAAACTGCCCATGACTGCCTGCACAATGCACACATTATTTCCTTCTGAAAGTTCAATTAATAATTGCCGGAGAGTGACTCATCCAGCTTTGCCAACAGTATGCACTGCACGGTCATTTGAGGTCAATTGGGACAAACAATTCCCCATTTCTGAGAAACTCTACGATGTGAGGCAAAGATACAATGCAGACTCTGTGCCCGCTGTGGTGGATACAGAGGGTGATTTAGCGACCCTGATGGGGAGTCTTCAGACTCATGGAAATTGCTGCGTATCGGTTCTGTGGCACCGATAATAGAAGGGGCACTTTGTAGAATTAATTGCACAGCTGGGCACCACCGAGGGCACAACAGTTGCAAAAGTCTTGGTCCAATACAGATGTTAGACCAGGCCTGAAAGGCAACAAAAACCCATCTTCAAACATGTGTTTCTCTGCTCTCTGTGGTCTCTTTCAAAGAGGGCTGCTTTGGGGAGAAAGGGGGGGGAGGTTAAATGAAGTAAGAAATTAACTAATTAAATTCAAAGAGTGCAATGCAGTGACCAATCAGGACATAATAAGGGAGGTCCAGTGTTCTAGGTTATGGTGGGACCAATAATTACCACATTGTCAACAGAGAACCACCAGAGCACTCATTTCTGAATGTCAAAGGAAACATTTACAAAACTTTCAGTGTGTAGATAGATGATGATGATGATGATGATGATGATGATAGATAGATAGATAGATAGATAGATAGATAGATAGATAGATAGATAGATAGATGGTAAATAGGTAGATGATTGATTGATTGATTGAGATAGATCTATAGCCCTACTAAATATAACTCAATGAAAACATAGAGACAGTGTGCGACTGCAATAAAAAAGGCCAACGCTATGCTGGGGATAATTAGGAAGGGAACTGAAAACAAATCAGCCAGTATCATAATGCCCCTATATAAATCAATGGTGCAACCTCATTTGGAGTACTGTGTGCAGTTCTGGTCACCACACCTCAAAAAGGATATTATAGCATTGGGAAAAGGGCAGAAAAGGGCAACTAGAAGAAATGTTAAAGTGCTTGGGGCTCTTTAGCTTGGAGAAATGACGGCTGAGGGATGACATGATTGAGGTTTACAAGAGTATCCAAGTGGGGTTTGAAGAGGGTGGGGCTTGGGGTGGAGAGGGACCTCAGCAGGGTATACCATAGAGTCCACCTTCTTCCATCCAAGTGATGCTCTGTATTCATTGGTGTTCGTGGGGGGGGGCAACAGTGAGAGGCCTTCTAGTGTCCTGGCCCCACTGGTGGACCTCCTGATGTCCCCTGGTATTTTTGGCCACTGTGTGACAGAGTGTTGGACTAGATGGGCCATTGGACTGATCCAACATTGGCTTCTCTTATGTTCTTATGCTCGTATAGATAGAGATAGAATAAGCAGATGCCACTGAACAAAGGTCCAGCAGTGGGGCCAGGACACTAGAAGCCTTCTCACTGTTGCCCCCCCAAGCACCAAGAATACAGAGCATCACTCACCCCAGACTGAGAGTTCCTATCTATTCCTTGTGGCTAATAGCCACTGATGGACCTCTGCTCCAGATGTTTATCCAATTTCCTCTTGAGGTCATCCGTCCATGGTTGTAGTCACCACCACCTCCTATGGCAGTGAATTCCATGTGTGAATCACTCTTTGGGTGAAGAAGGACTTCCTTTTATCTGTTCTGGTTCCAGTTACATGGCTTGAAGCTCCAATAGAACCCAACAGATTTTTTCCCCCTTGCACTGCAGAAAGGAGAATCCAGGTGAGGTAGTGGGTACACACCCTTGTTGCTGGAAGCAGAGAAGGAGAGAGGTCCTGGGAACAGCCAGTTTGGTGTAGTGCTTAAGTGCGTGGACTCTAATATGGGAGAACCTGGCTTGATTCCCCACTCCTTCACTTGCAGCTGCTGGATGATCTTGGGCAAGCCATAGTTCTGACAAGAGCTGTCCTTGAAAGGGCAGTGTCTGTCAGAGCTCTCTCAGCCCCACCTACCTCACAGGGTGTCTGTTGCAGGGAGGGGAAGGGAAAGGAGTTTGTAAGCCGCTCTGAGACTCCTTTGGGTAGTGAAGGGCGGGGTATAAATCCAATCTCTTCTTCTTCTTCTTCTTCTTCTTCTTCTTCTTCTTCTTCTTCTTCTTCTTTTTTTTTCTTCTTCTTCTTCTTCTTCTTCTTCTTCTTCTTCTTCTTCTTCTTCTTCTTCTTCTTCTTCTTCTTCGAAATAGCGGCTTTGTTATTAGCAATACATTTTCATTAAGCATGACCATGCAAGCAGGGCATGTGGAAGTGTGCTGCAAAGGCAGCAAATTTGCTACTGCACAATGGATCCGCAGAGAAATCTACCCTACACCCCCCCAAGGAATTCATCCACAGACAACTCACAGCTCTCTTTCAAGGGAATTCAGGCTTCCCAGTTTCCCAAACTCTGAACGGTTCTAGGCAAAGACAAGATTGTCTGACTTTGGTTCCCTTTGGGGAAGAGTATACTAGAGTCTGGGGATCCTGGACTATTGGCTTTATTCACAAATAAATATGTGAATATGGGTGGAAGGAGAGAGGCCTTAATGCGAGGCAATAAATATACCACCCCTTATCCCAGAAAGAGACCCCACTCCTCAAGAGCAGCACCACTTTCAGCCAGCTCCCAGTGTGCTCTCCCCCCCTCCTTCAAACTCCAAAATCCCTGTCCCCTTCCTTCAGTGGTGAGTGGTCACCTTTCCCAAGCTCCCAGGGAAGACCTGAGCGAGAAAAAGAAGAAGAGGAGGAGGAGGAGGAGATTTATAGAAGAACTTGTGGGCACTCAATGTAATTGCTGAGCGGTCAGGTTAGAACAGATAAAAGAAAGAACTTCTTCACCCAAAGAGTGATTAACAGTTGGAATTCACTGCCACAGGAAGTGGTGGCGGCTACAAGCATGGACGGCTTCAAAAGGGAATTAAGCATATGGAGCAGAAGTCCATCAGTGGCTATTAGCCACAAGGTATAGATAGGGACTCTGGGGCAAGTGATGCTCTGTCTTCTTGGTGTTTGGGGGGTGAACAGTGGGAGGGCTTCTAGTGTCCTGGCCCCACTGGTGGACCTCCTGATGGCACCTGGTATCTTTGGCCACTGTGTGACAGAGTGTTGGACTGGATGGGCCATTAGCCTAATCCAACATTGGAGTCTCTTTTGTTCTTATACCCCACCCTTCACTACCCAAAGGAGTTTGAGAGGGGCTTACAAACTCCTTTCCCTTCCCCTCTCCACAACAGACACCCTGTGAAGTAGGTGGGGCTGAGAGAGCTCTGAGAGAACTGCCCTTTCAAAAACAGCTCTTTTCAGGACTACGGCTTGCCCAAGGTCATCCAGCAGCTGCGAGTGGAGGAGTGGGGAATCAAACCCAGTTCTCCCAGATTAGAGTCTGCGCACTCAACCACTACACCAAACTGGACAGCATCTGCTGAGAAGAGCTCCCCTCGTGCCCAAGCAACCGTCTTGTGCCCGTCAAGTGCCACCCTAGGCAAACCCTGGAGGGCTGGAGCCATCCACAGTTACCAGAAAAGCAAACCCCCAACAGTATTCTCATTGGCTGAGAAGGGGCAAAAGGCTCAAGGTGCTACAGAGAAATTATCCAAAGCTGAGTACAGTGTTGCCAGCCTCCAGGTGGGGTTTGGATTTCTCCTAACCGTGCCAGACTACAGAGATCAGCTCCCGGGGAGAAAATGGCTCCTTTGGAGAGTGGACTTGATGGTCTTATACGCCGCTGAGGCCCCACCCCTCCTCAAACCCCGCCCTCCCAGGCCTCACCTCCAAATCTCCAGGAGTTTCCGAGGGCCGATTTGGCAACCCTCTGTGTGATCTCTCTTTGCCTGCCAACTGGATAGACTCCATGTTCTGCCCCATGGATGTGCATATAAGGAGCCTCTCACCAGCCCTTCATAGATCTGGCTCGCAGCTCTCTTTTGGCTTCCCTTCCTGACAGCAGAACCGCAAGAAGACGAATTATCCGTTGTCTCCTGTTAAAATTGTTTTAAATATAGACTAGTAAGGAAAGCCCGTCGTGGCGGTAGACGACGGGCCCTAGATAGGAAGGAAGGGCGAGTGGAAGTGAGGAATGGAGAAGAGGAGGTAGAGAGAGAGAGACAGAGTTAGAGAGGGGGGAAAGAGAGAAAAGGGGGGGAGACAGAGTGGGGTTTATGGTATTATTTTGGAAAGAAAGGAAGGGAGAAAGCTAGGAAGGAAGGAAAGAAGGAAGGAAGGAAGGAAGGTAGATGGGTAGAAAGACAGAGATTGAAAGAGAGTGAATGGGAGGAAGGATAGTTGAGAAGGAAGAAGGGCAGAGAAACAGAGGGGGGAAACAGAGTGGGTGAGAGAGAGAATGTTGGGAGGGGAGAGAGAGAAAAAGGAGGGGGGAGGGGACC
>NW_015173146.1:58244-62757 GCF_001447785.1 Gekko japonicus | reverse complement strand
GAGGTGTGGAATGAAGTCCAATCAGCTTCCATATGCAAAAGACCAGGTTGTCGCAGCAGTTGTGGTGTGGGCGGGACCCGGGCTTTGCCTTCTGATTGGTGGCGATATATGCTGAGGAGCAGTGCCATCAGCCATACACTAAGGGAGCGCATTTTAGAATTAGAACTTTGGCACCCACTATTCAATTATATATAAGGAGATAAAGGAGAGATGTACTCTCTGGGGCTGGCCCGAGATATGGGTGGGGGGAGAGCTGAGGCAGGAGACAACAACACAACGTCTCTGTTTTCTTCCTTCTGCAGGGGAGGGGGTGGGGGGCTGGGTTGGTTACAGGGCCTCCCCTCAACACACTGCTGAGTGCCACACTTGCTTAGTCTCAGCATCACCGTTTCCCAGGAGAAGTCCAAGAAGCCAAGAAAACTCTAATTTGTTTGTTTGTTTGATTGACACAGGCCCCGGTCACACGAGCAGGAAACCGCCATACACTAAGGGAGTGCATTTTAGAATTAGAACTTTGGCACCCACTATTCAATTATATATAAGGAGATAAAGGAGAGATGTACTCTCTGGGGCTGGCCCGAGATATGGGTGGGGGGAGAGCTGAGGCAGGAGACAACAACACAACGTCTCTGTTTTCTTCCTTCTGCAGGGGACGGGGTGGGGGGCTGGGTTGGTTACAGGGCCTCCCCTCAACACACTGCTGAGTGCCACACTTGCTTAGTCTCAGCATCACCGTTTCCCAGGAGAAGTCCAAGAAGCCAAGAAAACTTTAATTTATTTGTTTGTTTGATTGACTTAGGTCTTTTATACCCTACCTTTCTCGTGGAGGCTGGTGGCAGATTGGGGAGAGGGGCCATGGCTCAGGGGAAGAGACTCTGCTTGGCATGCAGAAGGTCCCAGGTTTAATCCCCGGCATTGCCAGTTAACAGGTTAACATTAAGTGATGTGAGGGACCTCTTCCTTCAGTGGTGGTGGAGGAGTACGCAGGGCTGAGAGAGCTCTGACAGAAACTGTTCTGACAGAACTATGGCTTGCCCAAGGTCACCCAGCAGCTCCAAGTGGAGGAGTGGGGAATCAAACCCGGTTGTCCCAGATTAGAGTCCGCGCACTTAACCACTACACCAAACTGGCTCACACCTTCCCCAAGTTCCCGGGGAAGACCTGTCTGTCTACTGTCTGGTAGTCTGTCTACTCAGACAGTACTGAGTTTTATAGACCAGACAGGCAGCTTCACGTGTACTTTGTGGAGGGAACATAGCTTAATGGAAGATTGTCTGCTGGACATGCAGAAGGTCCCAGGTTCAATCCCCGGCATCTTCAATTACAATGGACAGGCAGTGAAAGACCTCTGCTTAAGACACTGGAGAGCTGCTGCCAGTCTGAGTTTTTGTTGTTGTGGTTGTTCAGTCGCACAATCGAGTCCGACTCTTTGCGACCCCATGGACAAGATCATGCCAGGCCCTCCTGTCTTCCGCCATCCTCTGAAGTTTGCTCAATTCCATGTTTGTTGCATCTATGACACTGTCTAACCATCTCATCCTTTGCCGTCCCCGTCTTCTTTGGCCTTCAATCTTTCCCAGCATCAGGGTCTTCTCCAGAGAGTGCTCCCTTCTCATTGGGTGGCCAAAGTATTTGAGCTTCAGTTTCATTATCTGGCATTCCAGGGAACAGTCAGGGTTGATTTCTTTTAGGATTGACTGATTTGATATAAGGAAGGCCGAGCGCCAAAGAATAGATTCTTTTGAACTATGGTGCCAGTCTGAGTAGTCAATACCAACTTGATGGACCAAGGATCTGATTCAGTATAAGGCAGCTTCATGTGTGTGTATACATATGTACAAAATACAGAAAACAATCTGACACCATGGGCTCCACAGTAGCAATGCAACGGGACAAAAAAGGTAAAGGTTAAGGTTCCCCTGCTCAAAAGCCAGTTGAGTCCGACAACGGGACTAGGGATACAGAAACCAGGACACAAAGCAAAGTTTGTGAGATGTGTCTGAACAGTGAAAACTAAGCGCTGGAATTGAGTGGGCACTGCAGGCCAAAGGAGAGGTAAACACATAAGGGAAGGTAAAACCCTGAACAGTCGTGGGAGGATGAAAGTTGAAGCCGCAGCTGCAGAAGAATCTGAGGTTGTATATACATATATATCTTCATCAACCTCTGTAGCCCTTCCAGAAGTTATTTGTCTCAAAACCACCGTGAGCTGCGTCTTCCCACACCATGGATGGGAAGGAAGAGATCCCTACAGCACTGATTCTGGGGTTATCATTTGTGTAGCTGTAGGATCGAGAGGCTTTTCTATGTCGGGCCATCCCAATTATTTGCTTCTGTTCTAATCTCTTTGTATCTCAGGGCCAAACTCAATGTGTGACAGCTATGAGGTTGACATAACTTTTCACTTGGCCCTCCGAGTGGCGTGCATGGCTCTTCTTTGGTGTAGTGGTTAAGTGCACAGTGTAGTGGTTAATAGCCAGTTTGGTGTACTGGTTAAGTGTGCGGACTCTAATCTGGGAGAATCGGGTTTGATTCCCCACTCCTCCGCTTGCACCTGCTGGACGACCTTGGGCAAGCCATAGTTCTGGCACAGCTGTTCTTGAAAGAGCCATTTCTGTCAGAGCTTTCTCAGCCCCACCTACTTCACAGGGTGTCTGTTGTGGGGAGGGGGAGGGAAAGGAGTTTGTAAGCCGCTCTGAGACTCCTTTGGGTAGTGAAGGGCGGGGTATAAATCCAATCTCCTCTTCCTCTTCTTCTTTGACCCTCCCCTCGCAACAACCCTTTGTGCAAAATTAGGCTACAGGGAATACTTTGTCTTTGGGCCACTCCATAACAGCAAGAGGAAATAAAACCATTCCACTCCAGGGCAACAGTTCCCCCACCCAATGTCTCTAACCTCCCTCTTAACCAGTGAGGATTTTACATGTGGATAAACAGGGCTGTGAGCAACTTGTCTACCTGTACGATTCCTGAATCTGTCTGATCAAGAGAGGTATGCTACCTCTGATGGCTAATGGAAGCAGTGAGAGGGTGTGAAGATTAAAAGACAACATAAGAACATAAGAGAAGCCAATGTTGGATCAGGCCAATGGCCCATCCAGTCCAACGCTCTGTCACACAGTGGCCAAAAATACCAGGTGCCATCAGGAGGCCCAGCAGTGGGGCCAGGACACTAGAAGCCCTCCCACGGTTGACCCCCCAAGCACCAAGAATACAGGGCATCCCTTGTCCCAGACTGAGAGTTCCTATCCATACCTTGTAGCTCATAGCCACTGATGGACCTCTGCTCCATATGCTTATCTAATTCCCTCTTGAAGCTGTCCATGCTTGTAGCTGCCACCACCTCCTGTGGCCTTTGAATTCCATGTGTTAATCACTCTTTGGGTGAAGGAGGACTTCCTTTTGTCCATTCTAACCCGACTGCTCAGCAATTTCATGGAGTGCCCAGGAGTTCTTGTATTACCAGGCAAGCTGGAACTCGTCAGATCTCGGAAGCTAAGCAGGGTCGACTCTCTGGCAAGTACTTGGATGGGAGACTTCCTTGGAATACCAGCAGTCGGGAGAGCACAGGCAGGCTTTATTCAGCTGCCTTTCTGAATATCCTCCAGGCCCCCAGTAGGGGTCAGTCAGCAGAGGTCAATGTGACTTCCAGGTCATGTTCCAAAAGACAACGTGCAGCGTTAACTACCTAGTCTGGCTCCGCCTGGCAACATCAGACATTTCTCTTCCGAGAATACAATGACTTTTGAGACATGCAGAGTTGCGCTGGTTAAGAAGAGAGTCACGGCACTGGGCAGGGGGGATGTGTCCGAGGTAGCCGTATTGGTCTTCAGGAGAACAGCTTAGATCCAAGTCTGGTGATACCTCAGAGACCAACAAGATTTTCAGGGCAGGTGCTTTCGAAGAGTCAAAGCCTCCCCTCATCAGACACTCAGAAAGGGAGCTTTGAACCTCAAAAGCTGATACCTGATCTTGTTGCCCACTAAGGGGCCGCTGGGCTTGAACCTAGCTGGGCAGGAGAAAGGTAGCTCTGGTTTGGTTGCCTCTTGCCTTTAGGGGCCCTTGACCCTCAACTGCTTGATATGCCTTCTTTGCCTGCCGGAAACCCCACCGTATCCTGGCCTGCAAAGGTCTTAAAACCATGACCTGTAAAGCTGGCTGTTCCCCTCTTTTTCTAAATGATGTGACATTTGGCCTGATGAAGCGTTCTGGGGAACTCAGAAGTTTGCACACTGCTACATGTCCTTGGGTTGGTCCCAACAAGAGGTATTCCATGGATTGTAGTCTCGGCTTTTCTGGCTTTGACAGTTGGACCGATACAGTTGTAAACAACTTTCTCGTTCGGTGCCAGGGCTGGCCGCTGCCCAGCTCCCCCGGCCTCAGGGAAGGACATGTGTGCAGCTGGTGGCAGTGTGGCTGGGCAACTGATCAAAGCCCCGGCGCATTCCAGGAAGAAACATGAAGCCAAATAAACCCAACAGCCCTCCCTGCCTTTCCCTAGGCAGTCTGACTC